>NC_057715.1:45709948-45715903 GCF_004010195.1 Chiloscyllium plagiosum
GGCTGGTACAATTGCAACATTTAAAAGGCATTTGGATGGGTATATGAACAGGAAGGGTTTGGAGGAATATGGGCCGGGTGCTGGCAGGTGGGACGAGATTGGGTTGGGATATCTGGTTGGCATGGACGAGTTGGACCGAAGGGTCTGTTTCCATGCTGTACATCTCTACGACTGTATGACATCCATCCCCCACCAGGATGGTCTCAGGACTGTCTGCTTCTTCCTGGAAGAAAGGCCTAAACTGTCCCCACTCACCACCAACCTTCTCTGCTTGACTGTGCTCGTCTTTACCCTCATCAACTTCTCTTTTAACTACTCTCATTTTCTTCAGGGCAGAGGGTGGTGAGGGGTATCCATGTCGGCCCCAATTATGCGTATTACTTCATGGGGAATGTAGAATATTCCTTGTTCCAGTCCTATGCTGGCCCCCATCCATAACTTTCTCCAATATATCAATGATATAATTGGTGGTGCTTCCCTCTTTCATCTGGAGTTGGAAACATTCATCGATTTTGCTTCTAATTTCCATCTGCCCTATCTCTGACTACTCCCTTCCTTGATGTCTGTTTCTATTTCTGGGGATAGACTGGCCACTAATTTCCACTATAAACCCATCGACTCCCACAGCAAGCTGAACTAGACATCCTTGCACCCTGTTTCCTGTAAAGACTCCATTCCCCCAGTTCCTTTATCTCCATCACATTCTGTTTCATTGAAGCCAACTTCGCCAAGGGAGTCTCAAAAATGTCCACTGTCTTCCTCAACCAAGGACTCCTCAGCAATATTGTTGACAGGGCCCTTAATCAGTCCGACCCATTTCCCACACTTCTGCCCTCAGCTCTTCCCTCCCGCAACAACGATAGGTTCCCCCTTATCCTTACCTAATATTCCACCAACATGCACATCCAGAAGATCGTCAGCTACCATTTCCAGCACCTCCAGTGAGAAGCTACCACCAGCCACATATTCCCCTCCTCTCTTGTCTGCCTTCCGCAGGGACCAATCCCTCTGGGACATCCCATGGTCCATTCTTCCTTCACTTCCAACATCACCTCACAGCACCTTCTCCTGTAATCGAAGGTGTAACACCTGGCCATTGACTCACCTCCATTTCCCCCCCGCCAACCCCAAGAGTCCAAACATACCTTCCAGGTGAAGCAGCACATTACCCACACTTCACACAATCTGGTCCACTGCATTTGCTACACACAATGTGATCTCCTCTACATTTGGGAAACAAAGCGTAGACAGGGTCTAAGACAAATTCTGCCTTGTCTAAATCTCTTGCTCTAGGGGGTTAGATAGGGTCGACAGTATGAACCTTTTCCCGCGTATTGAGTCGGGTATTACAAGGGGGCATAGCTTTAAATTAAGGGGGGGTAGATATAGGACTGATGTTAGGGGTAGGTTCTTCACTCAGCGAGTCGTTAGTTCATGGAATGCCCTGCCAGTAACAGTGGTGGACTCTCCCTCTTTATGGGCATTTAAGAGGGCATTGGATAGGTATATGGAGGATAGTGGGTTAGTGTAGTTTAGGTGGGCTTGGATCGGTGCAACATCGAGGGCCCAAGGGCCTGTACTGCGCTGTATTCTTCTATGTTCTATGTTCTATGTTCTAAGGGAGTTAGAGTCAATATTGGGGAAGGTAAAGTCACTACGTCCTTCCTTCCTTCAGTTTCATCTTCACTAACCTGTACCACTGTTCTATTGTTTCCCTTCAATTAAACCCTCTACTAATTAGGTTGAAATCCTCTGTTACCTTAGTTATACAATTTTCCAGACCAATGGTCCCAGCAAATGAAGTTCATTCCCTTGGAACAGCTCTCTGTCCCCAATCCTGGTGCCACTGCCCCGTGTATCGGAACCTAACTCTCCCACAACAATCTTTAACTTTCTAAACCTATTTACCCTTTACCAATTTGCACATGGATCAGGTAGTAACCTTGAGATTACTACATTTGTGATTCTAAGTTTTTCATTTAACCCTGAGTTGTTCATAATCTCTCAGTCATTTTTTCTAGCTGTTCCTACGTCATTGGAACAAAAACAGATATTGCTGAAGAAACTCATCAGGCTTGTCAGCATTTGCGGAGAGAAAACAGAATTAATGTTTTAAGTACAGTGATTCATCGTGATTAGAAACTCTGTTTCTTTCTGCACAGTCTCTGACAGAGCTACTGAGTTTCTCCAGCATTCCACGTGTCTATTCCAGAATAGCTGTGGAAGGTTTTGATTGCTTTAGCCTCCAGCACCATATGCCCTACCAAATAAGAATGTGCTGGCACTCTGAGATCCTTTAAATGCATGTAACATTACAGAACAGTATCTAAGAAATTGAATATTTCTGATAGTCGGTGTCTTTTTTCCAAAACTCTGAAATGGCAGTGTTATAGAGTCAAAGAGCTGCATAACATGGAAACAGACCGTTCGGCCCAACTCATCCATGTCAGCCAAATATCTGAAACAAATCTAATCCCATTTGCCAGCATATGACCCATTTCCCTCCAAACCCTTCCTACTCATACCCATCCAGATGCCTTTTAAATGTTGTAATTATACCAGCATCCACCACTTCCTCTGGCAGCTCATTCCATACATGCACCACTCTCTGCATGAAAAAGTTTTCCCATAGGCCCCTTTTAGATCTTTCCCCTGTCACCTTAAACATATACCCTCTAGTTCTGGACTCCCCTATCCTGGGAAAAAAGACCTTGGGTATTCACTCTATCCATGCCCCTCATGATTTTATAAACCTATAAGATTAACCCTCAGTTTCTGATGCTCCAATGACTGATAACACTTTAAACAACCTTCTGAAATGAAATCCCTTTCACATTTTGTATCCTTCACTGACTGATGGACCAGACAGGTCACTTCTGGCAAGGCTTCTACCAATATTTGGCTGGGATATGTTCTCAAGGGTTTCATCAAAACAGTTTGGGATTGCTGTTGTAGCTAACATCCTTTTTCTAAAGTTATGAGCTGTCCAATGTGAGAATTTAATTGAAATCACAAGATTAGTAGATCTTGATTGTCTTTGGGGTGCTGCTCCTTTTGTGTTTCAGTGGATAACTGACCTGGAAAGAGACCAGAAGTACCGTTCTTGGCCATCAAATTATCAAGAGTTATTGCGGCCAACCTTCCCAGGTGTGATACGGCAAATTAGGCGCAACTTTTTCAATTTGGTAAGTCTTGTGAAATAAAGATACTCAACTAATTCAATATTTTTGGCATTTTATACTTTTTTTTGTAATTATTACCTGATAATGTTTCAATAACCTTGATAGTATGGATAATGAAACCATATTAATTCTGATTTTTAAAATCAAGCAGCGAAATCTTTGTGATGGTAAATATCACTGCAGAGAAAACTCTGAGGTACATTTGTCTCTGTGTGTCTCTATGTGTATGTGTCTGTATATACATGTGAAAGTTTCCTTTTTCTGTCTTGTGTTCTGTAAAATAAATTATTATCAAACAGTCCTTTAACAGTTCAGTAAGTAGAGGAATCCCTGGCTGTTGGAGTCATAGGAATTATGATGGTTATTTGCATTATTTACTTTGCGGTGTACAGAAGACACTTTTTCAAAGGACAGCATTTCCATTGCAGAACAAAACAATATTGAAAAAATAGTCAGTATTTAATTTAACATATCTCAGAACTCACTTATTCACTTGGATTGTACCCTTCAAAATTCTAAATGAATATATTGTCCTGTTTAACTGACACAATAGGATATATTCATTTGTTACGTCTTTGTAACACACTGGCTCCAGACTTTATATTTCTATTTTATTCCAAACATGTCCTTATAGAATCTATTTCCAGCTTCTAACAGAACTTTAGTTATTATTTGGCTCTCAACAGTTGAGAGGACCAATTCCAAACCAGAACACCCCAGATAGCATTCTTCTTTAAAGACCACAATTTCCCCTCCTACGTGGTTAGTGATGCCCTCCAGAGCATCCCATCCACTTCCCGCACCTCCACCTTCGAACCCCACCCCTCCAACCACAACAAGGATGGAACCCCCTGCTCCTCACCTGCCACCCCACCAATCTACATATAAATTGCATCATCCTCCGCCATTTCCGCCCCTACAAACGGACCCCACTAACAAGGATATATTTCCCTCCCCACCCATACCTGCCTTCTGTAAAGACCGTTCCCTCCGCGACTATCTTGTCAGGTCCATACCCCCCAACAACCTCCTCTCCCCTCCTGGCATTTTCCCCTGCCACCGCAGGTATTGCAAAACCTGCACCCACAACTCCCTCCTCACCTCCGTCCAAGGCCCCAAAGGAGCGCTCCACATACATCAAAATTTTACTTCCGCATGCTATTTGCTGTATCCGTTGCTCACAATACGGTCTCCTCTACATTGGGGAGACAGAACGCCTGCTCGCAGAGCGCTTCAGAGAACATCTGCGGGACACCCACACCAACCAACCCCACGGCCCCGTGACCGAACATTTCCACTCTCCTTTCCACTCTGCCAAGGACATGCATGTCCTAGGCTTGCTCCATTTCCACTCCCTTACCATCCGACACCTGGAGGAAGAACACCTCGTCTTACACCTTGGGACTCTCCAACCCGATGGCACCAATATGGATTTCACCAGTTTCCTCATTTCCCCTTCCCCCACCTTATCCTAGTTCCAACTTTCTAGCTCAGCACTGCCCTCGTGACCTGTCCTACCTGTCCATCTTCCTTCCCATCTATCTACTCCATCCTCCTCTCTGACATATCACCATTATCCTCACCTCCATCCATCTATTGCACACTCTCAGCTACCTTTCCCCCAGCCCCACCCACCTCCCATTTATCTCTCTCACCCCCGAAGCTCATAGCCTCATTCCTGATGAAGGATTTTTTCCCAAAACGCCGATTTTCCTGCTCCTTGGATGCTGCCTGACCTGCTGTGCTTTTCCAGCACCACACTCTCTACTCTAATCTCAGCATCTGCAGTCCTCGTTTTCGCCTAGTAGGACAGAATACCACGTGTACAGTGATTATAAGTGGTGGATATGAGAGACCTTGGGAGACAAGTGGTGAGTTAACCGCTCTGAAATCTTAACCTCTGACCTGCTCTTGAAGCCACATTTTTGGTATGGCTAGTTGAGTTTGATTCCTAGTCAATGGCAACCCATAGGATGTTATAGTGAGAAGTATTCAGTGATGGTAACACTATTAAATATCAGGGAGCAGTAGTTAGATTCTCTCTTCTTGAAGATGGTCATTGCATGGCACTCGGTGCAAATGATACTTGCCACTTGTCAAGTCAGACCTGAATATTGTCAAGGTTTTGTTGCATTTGGACATGGAATGCTATATGGTACATGGAGGAATTGTAAATAGGACTGAATATTATGTAATTAATGGCAAATGTCCCTGTTACTGATCTTGTGATCAAGGGAGTCTCAGAATCTCAACAGTGCAGATGGAGGACGCCATTCAGCCCATCAAGTCTACACTGACCCTCCAAATAGCATCCCATCCAGACCCTCTTACTAGTTCTCTGCTCACCTGTTACAGACCTAATTATGTTCTTTACAATTTATGCAGCTTGGTCATCAGTGGTGCTGCCAAGCCATTCTTGGTGATGCTCATTGAACAGAGTACATTACGTTCCCTTGCCTCCTACAGTGCTTCCTCTAGTTGATGTTCAGTAAGGAGTAATGCTAAGCCATCAGTCAATGAAGGATGATAGGCATTAATCAGCCATTTCTTGATGCCATGTGGAGAAGTCATGTTATGTATGAAGGATGGACTACCTCTCAGCAGAAAAAAAAGCTCTTTTGGTAGGAAGCTGTAATTTACACAACAGTATCCTTTTGCAGATTGCATTAGCATTAGGCACGTTAACTATTAGTAACAAGAGTCAAAGAGTCGTAGAGATGTACAGCATGGAAACAGACCCTTCGGTCCAACCCGTCCATGCTGACCAGGTATC
>NC_057715.1:45716011-45716164 GCF_004010195.1 Chiloscyllium plagiosum
TTAGGTCTCTTTTATATCTTTCCCCTCTCACCCTGAACCTATGCCCTCTAGTTCTGGACTCCACGAACCCCAGGGAAAAGACATTGTCTATTTATCCTATCCACGCCACTCATAATTTTGTAAACCTCTATAAGATCACCCCTCAGCCTCCGA
>NC_057715.1:45716359-45731334 GCF_004010195.1 Chiloscyllium plagiosum
ATGCAGCACCTCGCATTTATCTGAATTAAACTCCATCTGCCACTTCTCAGCCCATTGGTCTATCTGGTCCAGATCCTGTTGTAAACTGAGGTAACCCTCTTCGCTGTCCACTACACCTCCAATTTTGGTGTCATCTGCAAACTTACTAATTGTACCTCTTATGCTCACATCAAAATATTTAAGTAAATGACAAAAAGCCAGCACCGATCCTTGTGGCACTCCATTTGTCACAGGCCTCCAGTCTGAAAAACAACCCTCCACCACCACCCTCTGTCTTCTACCTTTGAGCCAGTTCTTTATCCAAGTGGCTAGTTCTCCCTGTATTCCATGAGATCTAACCTTGCTAACCTGTCTCCTATGTCTCCATCAGAAGATTGTGCCAGACTCCAACTGATTCTCCACACAGAGGGTGTGGCATTACTAGTCTAGGTGGAGCTCAGCACAGCTCAATCATTAAACACATCTCATCCTCTATCTTATAAAACAATCTGTTATGGTGAAATTATTTGATGTTTCAGTGATTAATCATTTTCATACTATGTATTAAAATTTGTATGGTTTTGGGAACAAGCTTCCTTGGTTCTGATATAAACTCAAAGATATGTTCCTTAGTATTTTTTAAATGTTAATGTTATTGTTAACTTTTTCGGCCACAGGTCATGTTTATTGATCCTGCCCAGGAAGAAGCAGTTCAATTGATAAAACTGGCTGAGTTATTCTATCAACACAATATTCCTCTCAGGTACTGGATTAGTTTAATGTGCAGTATCTGTTATTATGATTTATTTGTTAATGTAATCTTTTAATGTAAACTTAGTGAATAGATTAAGAAACATTTTAAAGATTTATTGCCTTGTATCAATGAAAAGAGACAAAACCCAGTAATTGTACAATTTTTGTATTTGAAAACATTCCATTTCTTGGTCATAGAAATGAACTGCCTGCCCAGTGTGCTCCTACAACACACGTCTACTGCAGTTCAAGAAGGCAGCTCACCAGCAAGGGTGAAATAACTGCACAGAGGCCAGTATCCTGTCACCAAGTCACTCTTTATTTACCCATGCACAGGACTTGGGCTCTGACCAGTCAGCTCACAGACAGTCCTTTGAATAAGGAGATTTTCCGGATCTCCTGTTCCTGTCAGCCACGGCTCCCCTGATTGGTGCAGGTAACAATCCTACTCAAGGATCTCAGTCAGTGAGATCCATCTGGCCCTTGATCATTTGACAATGAATGGTATGACACTGTCTGAACATGCCGATTGCCATTCAACTTTTGGAAATACTCAAACTCCCTGCTGGTAAATGACATCCCATTGTCCGTGACCAATACTTCTGGGAGTCTGTGTCGTGAAGAATGCTCACAGTTTTTTAGTCGCTATCCCTGAGTTTGCCGAATTAAGTCTGTGCATGTTCGCTGAGCTGGGAAATTAATTTGCACATGTTTCATCCCCTGTCTAGGTGACATCTGCAGTGCTTTGGAGCCTCCTGTAAAGCACTGCTGTACTGAGTCTTCTGGAATTTATTTGGTTCCATTTCTGCTACTTCAGCTACTTCTGCTACTTCTGCTACTTCTGCTACTTGTAGTGGCCATTATATTGGGTTCAGGTCAATGTGCTTGTTGATAGAGTCTGTGGATGAGAGCCAGGCTTCTAGGAATTCTCTGCCTTTCTTATGTTTAGCTTGTCCTATGATGGTTGTGTCCTCCCAGTCAAATTTGTGGTCCCTGTCATCTGTGTGTGTGGCTACTAGAGACAGCTGGTTATGGCATTTAGTAGCTAGTTGGTGTTCCTGGATGCAGATTGTTAGTTGTCTGCCTGTTTGCCGGATAGTGTTTCTTGCTGTCTTTGCATGGAATCTTATAAATTACGTTAGACTTGCATGTGATGGGTATAGGGTTTTTTTTTGCTGGTGAGTTGTTGTCTGAGTGTGGCTGTCTGTTTATGGGCTGTCATGAATCCCAGTGGACAGAGAAGTCTGGCTGTCAGTTCAGACACTATTTTTATACAAGGTAGCATATTGAGTGAGTTAGGTTGTGGCATGTCCTCGTCACATTGTCTGTCTGTGAGGCATCGGCGGATGAAGTTGCAGGGATATCTATCCTTGGCATAGACTCTGGAGAGGTGTGTTCTTTTTCTCTTTGCAAGTTGTGAATACTGCAGTGTGTTGTAGCCCTTTTGAACAGGGTTCTTATGCAGCTTCTCTTGTGTGTTTGGGTGGTTACTGTTGTAATTCAGGACCTGGTTAGTGTGACTTTCCTGTACACTTTTGTGGTGCATTTACAGTTCTGTGTTCTTTGTACCATCACATTCAGGAATGGGAATCCAAAAGATGTGCAGGTTAGGTGAATTGGCTGTGCTAAATTGCCCATTGTATTCAGGAATGTGTAGGCTAGGTGTATGAGACAGGGGAAATGTAGAGTAATAGGGTAGGGGAATGGGTCTGGATGGGATACACTTTGGAGGGTCAGTGTGGACTTGTTGGAATGAATGGCCTGTTTCCACACTGAAGAAATTCTGTGATTCTGTTGGTTTCCTCCTTTCTTGTAAATATGATCCCTGTGAGTATGGTGTTGTTGATTCTGTGTGTGTTCTCGATTCTGTTCTCCTCTTAATGATAACAAAAGTGTCAGCTATGTATCTGATCCAGAGTTTAGGTTGGATTTGGGGTAGGGCAGTTTGTTCCAATCTTTGCATCACTGCTTCTGCTATAAGCCCAGAGATGGGTGAACCCATTGGTGTTCGAGTGATCTGTTCATGTATTTGGTTGTCGAATGTGAAGTGTGTTGTCAAGCACAGGTTTAGTAGTTTGAGTATGCAGTCATTGTTAATAGGTTCCCCATTGTGTTGTCTGTTCTTCTCATCCAGGAGTTTGGCCGTTGTCTCCCAGGTTAGAGTTTTGTCCACAGTTAAAAATCACAACCCCAAGTTATAGTCCAACAGGTTTATTTGGAAGCGCTAGCTTTCAGGGCGCTACTTCTTCAGGTGGTTGTGGAGTATAAGATCGTAAGACACAGAATTTATAGCAAAGGTTTACAGTGTGATGTAACTAAAATTATATATTGAAAAATACCTGTATAGTTTAAGTCTCTCATCTTTCAGAATGACCATGTTGGTTTTAGTTCTTTCATATGTAAATTCCAGAACTTTCTGAAAGTTACATTCTCAAGTGAACTTTAACAATAGGTGCCATATTGGCCCAGATAATGCATTGAATGTGTGAGGTGCCCTGTGTGAGACTGTCAGTGTCCCAATGTTCAGTCTGATTCGAATGTAAAAAAAATTTACAGAATCTTATATGGGTTCATGCAGTTTTTGAGCAAAACAAAATGTAATTCTGCAAATACAAATTCACCCCACAAACTTACATGAATGCATGCACGTGTGTGTGCGTGTGTATGTGTGGGGGGGAGGTGGGTGTGGTGGTGAGAGGTGGGGGAGGGATATGAGTGTCTGTGAGAGAGTGAGAGTTTGTGTGCGTGTGAGCATGAGTGTAAAGGGCTATAAGTTTGTGAGAGGGTGCATGTGTGAGCATATGAGAGAGGGTCTGTAGGAGTGTCTGTCTGTAGTGCAGTGGGGTCTCCTGTAGTGTGACATGAACCCAAGGTCCCGGGTTGAGGCTACGCCCATGGGCACTGAATGTGGCTCTCAGCTTCTGCTCAGCCACTTTGCATTGTTGCCTGACTTTTGTAAATTGAAGTGAACAGTGCCATTAAATCAAATGAGACCATTGCTTCATCCTTATCCATGCTTATGTTCTTGATATTGTCTAGGAATTTCTGTGATGATTGTACAGAGTGTTTGGTTCCACTAATAAGATGTTTTAGTTTTGTTCTTTTGCCAGTTTATGCAATGGCATTCCTGGCAGTGTTACAATGGGTCTGAGTGGTATATCTGGTTTATGTACTTTGGGTAATTTGTAAACTTTTGGAGTGTTGTTGCTTTCTGGTTTCATCCTTTGTAGGTCACTCCTGGTTATTAGTCTGGTTTATTGAAGGTCCCATAGCATGTTGTTTATTCTACTGGTTAGCTGTGGCGTGGGGTCAAACTTTCTCTGTAGGTAGGTGTTGGTATCTGCAAGTAGGTTCTGCTTTGAATATATTTCGTCTTGTCCATGATAATTGTCATTCTGCCCTTGTCCGCTGGTACTATGATTATGTTCTTGTCATTTGAGTGCTGTTAGGGCTTCTCTCTTTGCTGTTGAGGTTTTATTTTTTTTTCTTTGTTAGTAAGTGTACAATAGTTTCTCTCAGTATTTGCTGTGTCTCTTCGGTTAGTCAGTCAGTTCTGATCGTACATTCTAGTGAGGCTAGGACAAAAGATCCAATACCCATCATGTGCAAGACTAATGTAATTTACAAAATTCCATGCAAAGACTGCATGAAACACTATCGGGCAAACAGACAGGCAACTAACAATCCATATCCGTATCCACGAACACTGCTAAATGCCATGACCATACACACAGATGACAGGGACCATAGCCATACACACAGATGACAGGGACCACAAATTTGACTGGGACAACACTACAGTTATAGGAAATCTAAACAGAGGACGGCCAGATAATTCCGAGAAGGATGACACTCAGCCATGGACTCTATCAATAAAGCACGTTGACCTGGACCCAATATGTTGGCCATTACAATGAGCAGCCAGAACCGGCAAACACAAGCAGCTGAAACAGAATCAACTAAATTCCAGAAGACACAGTACAGCAGCACTTCACAGGAGGCTCCAAAGCATTGAGGAAGTCACCTAGACAGGGGACGAAATGTCTGCAAGTCAACTTCCCAGCTCAGCAAACATATCCATAACCACAATAACCGGCACCTGAACTACAAATCTTTACACCAAACTTGAAGCCTATGCAAATCTAACCACTTGGAATGGGTATTCAGAATGTCTGGCAGAAAGAGCAGACCAAATGTTGAAGGCAGGCTTGAAAGAAAAAACAGCAGACAGCTTTACTTAATACTAAACTGTCCCAGTTCCTGTTTAATTATGGGGCAACCCCTCATGCAACTACAGGGATAACTCCAGCAGAGTTGCTGACGGGGACAAGACTTCACAGCAGGTTAAATCTAATGTTCCGGACCTGAGTGTGGGGTGGAAACAGCAGCAGGAACACCAATGCTGGCCAAGTGCCTCCCTTAAGCAAGAGACACAGTTTACTTCAGGGGATGAAGTTTGGTATAGAAGCCATGGAACTGGTCTGCATGGGTCCCAAGAAAATTGAGCCCATGAAAGGACTGGTATAGTCGACATATAACCAAGTCCAGGGTTTACCTGGCCATTCCCATGAATGTGGGGCACTGTTGGTAATTTTTGTCCTTGTTGACACTCTGGGCACTGCCCCACCAACTCAGTTATTTTGTTATCCAATCCTTCCACCTGACATAACTTCTAGCCAACATCCTTATTTTGGAAACCTCTGAATGACCCTGGTGGAGTTCAGCCAGTATATGGCAGTGACCTTTACTCAGGACAATCACGCTTGCTACCCATAGTAGCAATACATTCTCTTTAGTGATCTGGTCTGACCAGGTCCAGAAGGTGTCAATCCTCATTGTGTTGGCCCCCTTGTTTCTCCCATCACCACCAGCTGTTTAGTTATGTCAGCACAGGATCTTTTTGTGTCCATAACCGGATATTGTCAGTAGTGACTGGAAGGGTTTAAACCAGAAAGTTTAACCCAAAACAGACTCTAAGAGAGGCACCACTGGTGGTGTATCTGCCAATGGGAGGCAGTTCAAGGCACTCACATTTGCTACTTGGCATACTGGGTATTGATTGAAGCTATAGGCTGTTTCTTTAAGCCTGCCTTGAACGTTTGGACTACTCTTTTCACTAGACCATGGGATGATGAATGATATGGAGCTGTCCAAAGATGCTGAATGCCATCTGACCTTTGAAAATACTTAATTCCTCTGGTAAATGATGTTCCAACTTCTAATTATACACACTGAGAATAAGGGCCCACTGCTGTATTTGACCAGAAGCTATAGGCAGCACAACCGTGGGCTGACCTTGGGACCCCTGCATGAGGCTCTGTGATTGTCTACAGTCATGTGGTGTGCCCCAAGCTCAGTCAGACAGGTGAGGGTGTCCACTTCCATTGGGATGTCCTATAGCTCACATGCTGCATTTTCTAATGATAAAGGTAATTGCAGTGCCTGTTCAAGTCTAGTTGAGCTTCAGCTAATAGAGACTTTTGCATGGTTACATCATTAATCCCACATACCAACTGGTCTCAGCATCTCATTCAGGGTTAATCCAAAATCACATGCCTTTGCCAGTCATCTTAACCTTGTCAAAAATCCCAATACAGATTGCCCTGGTTCTTAAACAGCCAAATAAAACCAGTAGAACCTCAGAATTAGAAGAGGTTGGTGTCTTAATATTCCTCAACTAAGTTAAATCAACTCTTTGAGATGTTTTAGTATCTGGTGCCTCAGTGAAAGTTAGGCTCCTAATAACTGAACATGCTGGGGACTACAAGCCATTAGAAGAATTACTCATTGCTTTTCATCTGCCCCAATGTCATTTGCCCAGAAAAAAAAATATTTTCACACACTGGGCCCAGTCTTTGACAGCAGGATCAATCAAGTCAGGTTTCCCAAATAAAGACATGATACCTGAAATGCTTACCTCAACACAAAGATATTTGTTTGCAAGTGAATATTCTTCAGAAGCATACTGTTTCCTCTCATTGTCACTGAAATAACTGCACAGAGGCCAGTATCCCATCAGCAAGTCACCATTTATTCACATGCACACAGCACATGAGTTCAGAGCAGTCCCTAGAATGAGGAAAGTCTCTGAATCTCCTGTTTATTTTTTTTTATACCCCCACACTACCACCTAAGTGCGGTAGTGCTTATTTTATCCCCAGCACCCATGGTGTGTGTGCGCAGGTGTGAGACACAGTGAAAGACACAAAGTGCACGAATCTTTATTCAATTTCCACCAGGAAGATAGGAAAACACCCGGGTGGCCAGTGACAAACACTGCCCTTCACATCAAAGGGCAGTGCTGTGTTAATCTCCTGTTTAATTTTTTTTTTTCTTTTTTTTTCTACACAGTGAAGAACACAAAGTGCACAAATTTTTTATTCAATTTCCACCACCAGGAAGATAGGAAAACACCCGGGTGGCCAGTGACAAACACTGCCCTTCACATCAAAGGGCAGTGCTGTGTGAATCTCCTGTTTATATTTTTTCTCTCTTTTTTTCTTTTTTTTTAATAGAGTTGGAACACTCCTTATTTTTTCTTTTTTGTTACACTCCTGTTTATTTTTTTTTTTCTTTTGTTAACCCCCACACCACCGCCTAAGTGCGGTAGTGCTTATTATTTCCCCAGCACCCATGGTGTGTGTGTGCAGGTGTGAGACACAGTGAAAGACACAAAGTGCACGAATCTTTATTCAATTTCCACCACCTGGAAGATAGGAAAACACCCGGGTGGCCAGTGACAAACACTGCCCTTCACATCAAAGGGCAGTGCTGTGTGAATCTCCTGTTTATTTTTTATTTTTTTTATTTTTTAGTCCTTGCACGCGCAAACACTCAAGTGGCCAGTGACAAACACTGCCCTTAATCTCCTGTTTATTTTTATTTTTTTTTTGGAGGGAACTCCTGTTTACTTATTTATTTATTTATTTATTTCCACCCATGGTGTGTGTGTGCAGGTGTGAGACACAGTGAAAGACACAAAGTGCACCAATCTTTATTCAAATTCCACCACCAGGAAGATAGGAAAACACCCGGGTGGCCAGTGACAAGCACTGCCCTTCACATCAAAGGGCACGTGACTCCTGTTTATTTTTTTTTAAGGGCAGTGCTGTGTGATCAAAACAGTGAAGGGGAGGGTAGGGACGTCACTCCTGTTTATTTTGTTTTTCCTTTCTTTAACCCCCTCACTACCACCTAAGTGCGGTAGTGCTTATTTTATCCCCAGCACCCATGGTGTGTGTGTGTGTGCAGGTGGGAGACACAGTGAAAGACACAAAGTGCACGAATCTTTATTCGATTTCCACCACTAGGAAGATAGGAAAACACCCGGGTGGCCAGTGACAAACACTGCCCTTCACAGCAAGGGACAGTGCTGTGTGATCAAAACAGTGAAGGGGAGGGTAGGGACTAAATCAAAATAGAATTGGAGGGAGAAATGATGCACTCCACTCCCTGCGGCTCCCACCTCTCTCTGAACAACTCCAGGGTGTTGGTCGACACCGCGTGCTCCTTCTCCAAGGACACCCGGGCTCTAACATAACCGCGGAAGAGGGGCAGGCAAAATCTCCTGTTTATATCTGTCAGCAAGGACTCCCTGATTGGCCTAGGTTATCAGCCCCAATCAAGGATTTCAGTCAATGAAATCCACCTACCCCTTGTTCCAATCACTACAAGAGCAACTAAGAAATAGCAATAAATGTTGGCATAGCCAGCAGCACCAACATCCCATGAAATCTTTTTGAAGAAAACAAGGAAGAAAACCTTTTCTTGGTTACAGCATTTCAACAAATTTTGTTGCTTTACAGTTCATTGTTAAATACAAGCAGCTTATCCCTCAGTTCAAAATGGGCTTCAGTATGATCAAATGCCATGTCTTCACACTGGTTTGTAAACGGTCTTGCTCATAAAGGGTGGGGTAGGATGTAGTTTACAATTGATGTGACCCACTGCAATACTTCATCTAGCCTCATGTTTGGTTTTTCCATTACTCCCCATGAATCATGCCATGAGCTTATTGCCCTGTACCTCCCAGGTATTTCTTTGCAGCCCTTCTTGAATAAGGGCACAAAATTCACTATCCTCCAGTCTTCTGAAATCTCACCCGCAGCTAACAATGATGCAAAAATATCTTATTAGGACCAAGAGATTTATCCACCTTCATACATTCTACTCCATCCAAAACCTCCTCTACTGTGGTAATGATTGTCCCCAAGATATCACCACTAACATTCCCAAGTTCCCAAATCTTCATGTCTTTCTCCACAGCAAACACAGACAAGAAATATTCATAGAGGACCCTTGCCAATCTCCTGCAGTTCCCCACATTCACGTCCACTTTTGTCGTTGAGTGGTCTTTTTTTCTTTCTCTAGTTATTCTTTTTCCTTTAGCATACTTAAAGAAACTCTTCAGATTCACCCTAATCTCAGGCAAAGCTATCTGATGCCCCCTTTTTGCTCTCCTGAAATAATTTTTGTTGATGGTCTTCATGTTTTACTTAAATGTATTTGCCTTCATGCTTTCACTAGATCGCACTTGGAGGCAAATGAGGCAGTCTAGCTTTTCTTTGGTTTTGACAAAAACGCTTGTGAACCCCTTCTTATGAAAAGGACTTATTGGTTGCAACTGAATCACAATATTCACTGCATATCAAGTTGTTGCGTAAAATTTGTCAGTGATGTTTTAAATAAATTTGTTAATTGCTAAATTGATTCATGGGCTGTAATGCTGCAAATTGGAGAAGTGAACTTTGTATTATGGTTGTTACACATCCTGTCCCCTCCAATCATGGTTCCCTTCATTCCTGTGAATGGGTTGATTGATGTATTCCTGTCACATGTGAACTCAAATGAAAGCTGTCTCCCCTATCTTCACCACACATCATTTGGGACCTCTATGCATTGACATACAGATAAGCTAAAAAAAAGATCTTGAGTGGTATCTGCCAGGCACTAATTATAAGACCTCAGTCATAACTTGTGATTTTGTTAACCATAGCTCCAGTGAAGACCAGGTTGGTGAGCTGATCTGAGCAATTGGTGCTGACTTCCCTTTTTTACCTCCTCCATTCTTGGTTGCTGAACTCTGTTGGTTTCTTACACATTCATTTCTTCTAGGCTTCTATGTGCGGAACTAGGATTCCACATGATCTGTTAAATGTGTTTTGTAAAATTAATCCTATGAGCACCTGAAAATGTGAAATCTACATAAACCTTTGTAATTGGATAAAAAATATCAGTCACAGAGTCAAAGAGCTGTACAGCATGGAAATAGATCCTTTGGTCCAACTTGTCTATGCCGACCAGGTTTCCTAAATTCCTATAAGCATCCAGATGCCTTTTAAATGTTGTAATTGTACCAGTGTCCACCACTTCCTCTGGCAGTTCATTCCATCCATGCATGCACCACCCTTTGTGTGAAAAGGTTGCCCCTTAGGTGCCTTTTAAATCTTTCCCCTCTCACCTTAAACCTACGTCCTCTAGTTCTGGACTCTTCCCCCCCCCCCGGGGAAAAGCCCTTGTCTTATCAGTGCCCCTTATGATTTTATAAATCTCAATAAGGTCACCCCTCAGCCTCCAATGCTGTAGGAAAAATAGCCACAGCCAATGCAGCCTCTTTCTAGCTTGAACCTTCCAACCCTGGCAACATCCTTGTAAATCTTTTCTGAACCCTTTCAAGCTTCACAACATCCTTCCTACAGCAGGGGGACCAGAATTGAATGCAGTATTCCTAAAATGGCCTAACCAATGTCCTGTGCCTCCACAACATAACCTCCCAACTCCTTTACTCAATACCAATGAAAGCAAGCATATCAAACGCCTTCTTTGCTATCCTGTCTACCTGTGCCTCCACTTTCAAGGAACTTTGAAACTGCACTCCAAGGTCTCTTTGCTGAGCAACACTCCCAAGATCTTAACATTAAGTGCATAAGTCCTGCCCTGATTTGCCTTTCCAAAATGCAGCGTCTCACATTTATCTCAATTGAACTTCATGTGCCACTTCTCAGCCCATTGGCCCATCTGATCAAGATCCCATTGTACTCTGAGGTAACCTTGCTCACTGTCCACTGCACCTTCGATTTTCGTGTCATCTGGAAACTTACTAACCATGCCTCCTTTTGTTCACATCCAAATCATTTATATAAATGACAAAAGCAGTGGACCCAGCACTGACCCTTGTGGCACACTGCTGGTTACAAGCCTCCAGTCAAAAAGGCAGTCCTCCACCACCATCCTTTATCTTCTACCTTCGGGCCAGTCCTGAGCTCAAATGGCTGGTTGTCCCTGTATTCCATGTGATCTAACCTTGCTAATCAATCTACCATGATGAATTTTGTTGAACACCTTACTGAAGTCCATATGTGATTTGGAGATGCCGGTGTTGGACTGGGGTGTACAAAGTTAAAAAACACACAACACCAGGTTATAGTCCAACAGGTTTAATTGGAAGCACACTAGCTTTCGGAGCGACTACCACCTGATGAAGGATCGTCGCTCCGAAAGCTAGTGCGTTTCCAATTAAACCTGTTGGACTACAACCTGGTGTTGTGTGATTTTTAACGAAGTTCATATAGATCACATCCACCACTCTGCCCTCATCACTCCTCTTCATTACTTCTTCAAAAAACACAATCATGTTACTGAGACATAATTTCTCATGCACAAAGCCGTGTTGACAATCCCTAATCTGTCCTTGCCTTTGAAAATACATGTCAATCCTGTATCTAAGTAAATCTGTGGGAATGTATTCTAATGAGAACTCTAATGTTTTCTTTTCCTTTAACTCTGCTAGAATTGGTTTCATTTTTGTTGTGAATGCTGATGAAGAGATTGATGGCAATCTAGATGCAGGCGTTGCTCTTCTGAGAGTCTTTAATTTCATAGCCGAAGATTCTGAACTTTCGCATGCCTTTTCTTCAATAGTGGCAGTGAGTATGTAGAGAATTCATTGGTATAAATTGTAATCGTTGGTTGGACCTGGGTTTTGTTGAATACCGCAGAAATGATAGGATTGATTACTTGGAAATGGTTATCAGGTTTTCTATTACCCCACTTCCCTGAATAGAGTGAACTGATCGTTCTACCTGATTCACTTTTTGTTTGCTTTGTGTCATTCTTATCATGGGATGTCCAGTGCTGCACACCTTCCATTCATTGATTATGATTTAACCATTGACTTTGTAAGATTTTCATGATACTTGCTAATATGTTCAGTACTGCTACGTAGTCTGATGTTCAGTTTTCCTTATTACTGGCTCATTCACCCAACTCTCCCATCTTTAAAAATATCTATTAGTCAATCTCCTGTTTCATTGCATCCGAGATGGAGGCCCGATAATTGTTGTCTTCATGGCTCAGGCAATGCATTAACTTGCATGTCACCAGTGATTACAGTAGAAATGTAACCATTTCAACAACAAGCAGAGAATTCACTCCAGTTTAGGGTGGTGAATGTGAACATTGCACTACTGACTTTTAATTAAAAGGGATCAGTGGGCCATATTGTATAAATATAATGTAGTTTAAAATTCTGAATTCTGTCGTTATTTATGGGCAATTAATTTGCAAATGAAGTTCAACACAGCTAACGTGAGGTCTACATTTTGGTAGAAAAAATCGGTTGGTCACCAATTACTTTGTAGAAATGAGTCTTAGACTTATACTTAGTCATATTAGATACTGTGGCCATTCTGGTCACATAATATAAAAAAAATGTAGACACGCAGGACAGGGACGGAGAAAGAGAATACTTGAGCCATTTGGGTTTAAACATCAGGAAAGGGTTGACAGGCTGCTTCCCTTTTATCTAGAAAGGAGAAAGCTGATTGGTATCCTAATAGAGGTTTTTAAAGTTCTGAGAAGTTTTCCAAGAGTAGAGATAGAATGTTTTCACTTGTGAGGAAGAGCATAACCATCTAAATAATTCAGTCACCAAGCAATTCAACTGGAAATTCAAAAGAAGCATCTTTACGCAGAGATTGGTGCGATACGGAACTTGTTGCTGTGGGGATTGGTAGAACATAAAACATAGAAAAGTACAGCACAGAACAGGCCCTTTGGCCCACGATGTTGTGCCAAGGTTTAATCCTAATGTAAAATATAATAACTTAAACTACACACCCCTTAACTCACTGCTATCCATGTGCATGTCCAGCAGTCGCTTAAATGTCCCTAATGATTTTGCTTCCACCACCAACGCTGGCAACGCATTCCATGCATTCACAACTCTCTGCGTAAAGAGCCTACCTCTGACGTCTCCTCTATACCTTTCTCCTAACATTTTAAAACTATGGCCCCTCGTACCAGTCAATCCTGCCCTGGGGAAAAGTCTCTGGCTATTGACTCTATCTATTCCTCTCATTATCTTGTGTATGTCAATCAGGTCTCCTCTCTTCCTCTTTCTCTCCAGAGAGAAAAGTCCGAGCTTATTCAACTTTTCTTCATAAGGCAAGCCCTCCAGTCCCGCCAGCATCCCAGTAAACCTACTTTGCACCTCTCCGAAGTCTCTGTATCTTTTCGTATAGCAGGGCGACCAGAGCTGGACACAATATTCCAAGTGTGGTCTCACCAGGGACTTGTAGAGCTGTAGCAAAACCTTGCAGCTCTTAAACTCGATCCCCCTGTTAATGAAAGCCAAAACATCAAATGCTTTCTTAGTAACCCCCAGTAAACCTACTTTGCACCCTCTCCAAAGTCTCTGTATCTTTCGTATAGCAGGGCGACCAGAGCTGGACACAATATTCCAAGTGTGGTCTCACCAGGGACTTGTAGAGCTGTAGCAAAACCTTGCAGCTCTTAAACTCGATCCCCCTGTTAATGAAAGCCAAAACATCAAATGCTTTCTTAGTAACCCTATCCACTTGGGTAGTAACTTTGAGGGATCTATGTACTTGCACACGCAGATCTCTCTGTTCCTCCACACTGCCAAGAATCCTGTCTTTAATCCTATATTCAGCATTCGAGTTTGACCTTCCAAAATGCATCACTTTGCATTTATCCAGGTTGAATTCCATCTGCCATTTCTCAGCTCAGTTCTGAATCCTGTCTATGTCACGCTGCAGCCTGCAACAGCCCTCGATACTATCAATGGCATCTCCAGCCTTTGTGTCATCTGCAAATTTACTAACCCACCCCTCAATCTCCTTATCCAAGTCATTTATAAAAACTTCAAAGAGCAGAGGCCCAAGAACAGAACCCTGCGTGACCCCGCTCAACACTGACCTCCAGGCAGAATACCTTCCACCTACAACCACTCTCTGCCTTCTGTCAGCCAACCATTTCTGAATTCAGATAGCCAAATCTCCCTGTATCTCATGCTTCCTGACTTTATAAAATGAGTCTACCATTGGGAACCTTATCAAATGCCTTGCTGAAGTCTATACACAACACTTCTACTGTTCGATCTTCGTCGACCTGTCTTGTCACCTCCTCAAAGAACTCAATAAGATTTGTGCGGCATGACCTGCCCTTCACAAAGCCATGTTCTGGATCAGTGGTGCTGGAAGAGCACAGCAATTCCATGATCCTGCCCCACTGAACTCATCTCTACCTACCTCGACACTGTCCTATCCCCCCTAGTCCAGGAACTCCCCACATACGTTCGAGACACCACCCACGCCCTCCACCTCCTCCAAGACTTCCGGTTCCCCGGCCCCCAATGCCTCATCTTCACCATGGATATCCAATCCCTCTACACCACCATCCGCCATGACCAGGGCCTCCAAGCCCTCCGTTTTTACCTCTCCAGACGTTCCCAACAGTACCCCTCCACCGACACTCTCATTCGTTTGGCCGAACTGGTCCTCACCCTTAACAACTTCTCCTTCGAATCCTCCCACTTCCTCCAGACCAAAGGGGTAGCCATGGGCACACATATGGGCCCCAGCTATGCCTGTCTCTTGGTTGGCTACGTAGAACAGTTGATCTTCCGTAATTACACCAACACCACTCCCCACCTCTTCCTCCGCTACATCGATGACTGCATTGGCGCCACCTCGTGCTCCCGCGAGGAGGTTGAGCAATTCATCAACTTCACCAACACATTCCACCCTGACCTTAAATTTACCTGGACCATCTCCGACACCTGGCTCCCCTTCCTGGACCTCTCCATCTCCATCAGTGACGACAGACTTGACACTGACATTTTCTACAAACCCACCGACCCACAGCTACCTGGATTACACCTCTTCCCACCATACCTCTTGCAAAAATGCCATCCCGTATTCCCAATCCCTCCGCCTCCGCCG
>NC_057715.1:45731873-45772381 GCF_004010195.1 Chiloscyllium plagiosum
CCCTCCTCTAGCTTATCTCTCCATGCTTCAGGTTCTCTGCCTTTATTCCTGATGAAGGGCTTTTGCCCGAAACGTCGATTTTGCTGCTCGTCGGATGCTGCCTGAATTGCTGTGCTCTTCCAGCACCACTGATCCAGAATCTGGTTTCCAGCATCTGCAGTCATTGTTTTTACCTTCACAAAGCCATGCTGACTCAGTTAATCATGCTATGCTTTGCCAAATAGTCATAAATCCTGTCCCTCAGAATTCTTTCCAAAACTTTGCTGACCACAAATGTAAGACTGACTGGTCTGTAATTGCCAGGGATTTCCCTAATAGCCTTCTTGAAAAGTGAAACACCATTCGTCTCCTTTCAATCCTCTGCTATGACTCCCGTGGAGAGTGAGGAGGCAAATATTATTGCCAGCAGCTTAGCAACCTCCTTTCTCACTTCCCTGAGCAGCCTAGGATAAACTTGTCTGGCCCTGGGGACTTATTAATCTTAATGTTTTCCAAAATTTCCAGCACATCAACTTCATCAAACTTGATCTGGTCAAGCCTGTATCCCAGTTCCTCAAAGTTCTCATTCACAACAAGGTCCTATTCCTTAGTGAAAACCAAAGCAAAAGACTCATTTAGGGCTTCCCTTCTCTGCTCAGACTTCACACACGCTATCCCTGATCAGCCCTACCTTCTCCCTGATCATTCTCTTATCCCTCACGAATGAGATGTTAATGGTTGGTGCATTTAAGGATAAGCTTAACAAGTATCTGAGGGAGAAGGCATTGGAGGGTTATGATGCAAGATATCAATGAGAAAAATATCGGAGGAAGCCCAACTAGGGCATAAACTGTTCAGACTGAGTATTTGTTCTCTGGTTGTGTCAATTTTTTTTTTTATTCAAGGGATATAGCATGGGCCAACACTTATTACCAAGCCCGAGATGAACTTCAGAAGTGGTGAAATACCTTCTTGAATTGCTACATTCCATTTGGTGTAGGTAGACCCACAATACTGTTAGAGAGGGAGTTCTGGACGTTCAACCCAATGGCACTGAAAGAATGGTGATATAACTCCCAAGTCCAAGAATGGTGAGTGACTTGGCAGGCAACTTGCAGGTGGTGGTCTTCCTATGTATCTGCTGCCCTTGTCCTCCTAGATAGTAGTGGTTGTTGGTTTACATCGAATACATAGAATCCCTACAGTGTGAAAACAGACCATTTGGCCCAACAAGTCCATACTGACCCTCCAAAGCGTAACCTACCCAGGCCCATTCCTCTACCCTATTAATTTACATTTCCCCTGACTAATGCACCTCATGTAAACATCCCTGAACACGATGGGCAATGTAGCATTGGCCAATTCACCTAATCTGCACATCTTTGGACTGTGGGAGGAAACTGGAGCACTCAGAGGAAACCCACATAGATTGGAGGAACATTGGTGAGTTTGTATTTTGCATCTTGTAGATGGAACACACTGCTGTTACTGAGTGTTAGTGACTGAGAGAGAATGAATGTTTGTAGACACAGTGCCAGTGAAATGGGCTGCTTTGTTCTGGATGGTGTCAAGCTTCTTGAGCATTGTTGGAGCTGCATTCATCCAGGCAAGTAGGAAATATTTTATAGATGGGGTCATGATTTGGGGAGTCAGGAGGCAAGTTAATTGCAGCAATATTCCTGGTCTCTGAACTTCTCTTGTAGCCACAGAAGACTGTTATTGTAAGATTTGAGTATAAACAAAATACTGCTTATGCTGGAAATCTGAAACAAACACAGAGAATGCTGTAGAAACTCAGCAACTCTGGCAATATCTGTGGAGACAGCAACATTTGAGTCATGTATGATTCTTCTTCAGAACTGAAAGGGTTTGGAAAATGTTTTTGATTCTACTTTTGACAGAAATAGAAGAGGAGCAAGGGAGCAGATGGAGAGACCCAGATCAAAGGTTTGTTACTAGTGTTGAAAGAGAAAAGATGATGTAAAATGGGGTGTGCATTAGTGTATGATAGGGAAAGAATGGGTCCTCTCTACTGAGAGCAAATTAAACAAGGCACAAACATGTAGCCATTAGGAAAGTTGTGAATGGGGAGATAATGTTAGTAAAATGGAGAACAACCATAGTGCGGTCAGTTTCTGAAATTATTGAAGTCAGTGTTGAGACCTCAAGACTGTAAAGTCCCTAAGCGGAAATGTGGTATTGTTTCTCAAGCTTATGTCACGCTTTGTTGGAACATTGCAGTCCAGGTCAGAAATATAAGGGTGATGTTTTATTGAAGTGGCAAGCAATTGAGAGATCAGGGTCATTGCTTCGGACAGAATAGAGGTGTAGCACAAAGTGGTCACCCAATCTGCATTTGATCTCGCCATTTTAAATGAGATTACAATGGAAGCAGCAGTTGCAGTAGACTGAGTTGAAACAAGTACAAGTAAAATGCTAACTTTATCTTAAAGGTGTTTTTTGGGCCTTGGACGGAGAGGAAGTGAATGGCAAATGTTATACCTGCTGCAATTGCATGGAAAGTGCCATGGGGATGTAAAGAAACATTGGGGGTTATGGAGGAGTGGACCAGAATGTCACCAAAGGAACAATCCCTTCAGAATGTTGATAGTTGAGGAGAGAGGAGGATGTGTTTCATGGCCGCATCTTCATGTCTTCATGTGATTTGTGCAATAATTTACATCAACTGACATCAGTTAAGATTTAATCAAAATTGCTTTTGAAAGTTGAAAAAAATTTGCACACCCAATCCCTTCCATGGTTCGACAGGCACTCTGCTTTTGAAATTGGATATGTTCTGTTGATTTCAGGTGATGTCACTAGAAGCTTTTGTTTGGACAGTTGTAGCCATTGGGAATGTTTGGCTGCTTTTTAAAAGATGTTATTTGGGTTCAGCTCAGTAGGTGGCATTTTCATCCAAGAATATCTGAAAGTTTTAAGTTAAGTGCCATAATATTTCTCCCTGCAAAAAATTCAATTAAAAGTACATGATTATAGAGTCACAGAGATGTACAGCATGGAAACTGATCCTTTGGTCAAACTTGTCCATGCCAACCAGATATCCCAACCCAATCTAGTCCCACCTGCCAGCACCCGGCCCATATCCCTCCAAACCCTTCCTATTCATATACCCATCGAAATGCCTTTTAAATGTTGCAATTGTACCAGCCTCCACCACTTCAACCTCTCCCTATAGCTGAAATCCTCCAATCTTGGCAACATCCTTGTAAATCTACTCTGAACCCTTTCAGTTTTCACATCATCCTTCCGATAGGAAGGAGACCAGAATTGCATACAATATATTTCCTTTTCAAAACAAGTTGTTCATGCACGGTGGATATTTCTAGCGAGATCAGCATTTAATGGCAATGCCTAATTGCCCTGTAGAAGACAGTGCCTTCTTAAACTGCTGCAGTATTTCACGTGAAGGTACATCCACAGTGCTGTTAGAAAGTGAGTTCCAGGATTCGGCAACAGTGATATTGAAGGAACGACAATATGATTTGACTTTGGCAAGTATGCAGGTCAGTGCAGAATACGTGTTGAGCTACCAAGTAAGTCATTTTAATATGTAAACCCTCAGTTATTGAGAAGCCATTTGTAGCTGGGAGAACCACTGAGTCACCACCTACCGCACAAATTGTGTACTCCCACTCTTTTTTTCGTCTGTGAATCAATCCTTAACCCATTCCAATTTTTACTACAGTCCCAAGTGCTTTAATGTCGCCTACTTGGCGTCTTATGTGGGAATTTATCAAAAGCCTTCTTAAATTCCAAACATACCACATTCACTGGCTCTCCCTTACATCCGCAAAAAAAACTCCAGTAGATTAATTAAGCATGATTTCCCTTTGATATGTTCATGCTGGCTTTGTCCAATCATATGAAGGCTTTTTAAATGTTCTGCTATTGGATTTTTTTATAGTAGCCTCCAGCATTTTCCGCACTACAGTATAAGGGAACTGATCTGTAATTTTCCTTTCCTCCTCTCTCCCTCACTTTTTAAATAGTGGAGTTAGATTTGCCATGCTCCAATATGTAGGAACTGCTCCAGAGTCTATAAAATTTGGAAGACGACAACCAATGAATGCAGTATTTCCTGGGCCACTTTAATAGTCTGGGATGTAAATTATCAGACCCTGAAAATTTGTCAGCCTTTAACCTCATTGATTTCTCTGGCATCTTTTTTCTAACTAATACAGTCTCCATCTCAACTAGACCTTTGGTTCCTTAATATATCTGAGAAATTTCTTTCTCTTCAAGTATTTATAGAAGCTTGGTGAAAGTGAGGACTGCAGACGCTGGAGATCAGAGTCTAGATTGGAGTGGTGCTGGAAAAGCACAGTAGGTCAGGCAGCATCCGAGGAGCAGGAGAATCGACGTTTCGGGCAAAAGCCCTTCATCAACCCTTCCATAAATCGTATTTATAGAAGCTTGTTTATCACTTTGTATGATGCCTGCCATTTTACTCATGCTTAGCATCATCCTTTTAATCAAGTAGGTTAACCTCTTTTACTGAATTCTGAAATGCTCCCAATCCTCAGGCTCGCTGCTTTTTTTGGCAATTTTATATGTCTCCTCTTTGGATCTAATGCTACCTCCAATTTCTTTTGTAAGCAATAGTTGAGCCACCTTTCCCAATATATATCTGTGCCAAGTGGAGAACATCATTGTTGTAATTTATACACATGTTCCTTAAATATTACATGTTGACAATCCTTTTAATAAAATTCCCCAGTATATCATTGTCAACCTACACCTCATACACTCATACTTTGCCTTACTTAGATTCAGCAAGTTAGCTTCAAATTCAATGTCTTCACTCTCCATCTGAATGGACAATTCTATAATGTTATGGACCCTGCAGAACAAGATTGTTAATTAATCCTTTTTCATTGCACACTACCCAATCTAGGATAATCTGCTGTCAAGTTATTGGTCTAAAAGTGGTCTTAAGAATACTTCTCAAATTAGCAAATTTGCTACTCCTGGGTTAAGTTGCACTATTGATAGCTGAGTTTGAGGATATTTTAGTGTGTGACTGTTAATAACTGGTAAATCTTGGGATAGATTAAAGCATGCTCTCTAATCTCTTTGTTGTGAGTTGTTTTGTCTAATGAGCTGCACTTTAATTATTGCTCTAGGTAGCTAAATCTATTCTCTATTCTTGCAGATATTCAATCAAGTTCAAGATGGGGAATCACTTACTGTGGACAATGTGGTCAGTTTTATGAAAAAGAAGTATCCACGAGTTGATGTTCAGAATATCTTGGGTGTTGATTCTGAGTTTGATGACCAAAGGAAGGTGAATGGTCTAAATGCTTTTAAGTTCTCGTAATGTATCTATAACCACAGGCTGGAATGAAACAAAAGCCTCAATGTTTTTTTTAATATGCAGTGTAAGTCTCAAGTTTTGTTTGCATTTTAGTTTTCAAAGACACCTGAAGGTTCGCTTTCCCTTTCGGTTATTTGAAGGTTCTATTTCTGTCAGGGTTTGCCTCCAAAAATACAAAACTTGAAACCAAGAGTCCCATTACACTGAGACTTTGCATTATTGTTGACCACAGCTACAAAAACCCAAGATCATCACATTGTCAAGGAGAGAAACATTTTAATTGCAATTCATTGCATTAATCTGATGCTATATGCCTTGCTATACTTGTTTAAACTTTAGCTAATTGTACAGTGCAAAGAATACTTTCAATAGTAGAGTAAAACTCACTCGCTATGTTGTTTGCATGCATTAACTTTCTGGAAAGGTTTTGTGTACACCCTTCAATAATTATTAAGGCTTTTTTTCCCCCTTCCCTGAGTTTTTAAAAATCATTTTCTGAGTCGCTGGTCTTAGCTATATGTCCAAGAGCTAGACATGGTTGAACCTCTAGAGAAAAGTCAATAACCTAAGAGGTTTTAAAGCTGAGCTTAATCTTTTCTCCATGACATTAATGCACCTATATATTTCAGGAGTAGCACCTAGTTTATAAGCATGAATGGAGAAACCAAATTATTTTCTTCATTGCACATTTTCCCCTCAATAGCCCAAGCGACTGACATTGCAATACCCTCGTTATAACTAAGATCAATTAACTAAATACTGCAGAGAAATTGGATCTGGCACTTTTAGTCTGTGCTAGGAAGACAAGTGATTTTGGGACGTCTATTTGAACATATTTACAATGTTTGTTAAAGTTAATAAAGTGGTATTGAAATAGAAATTTTTAAATTCATTCATGGGATGTGAATGTTGCTGACTAAGCCAACATTCATTACCCACCCCTAATTGCCTTTGAGAACATGGTGTGAGCTGTCTTCTTGAACCACTGCAGTCCATTTGGTGAAGGTAAACCCACAATGCTGTTAGGTAGAGTGTTCCAGGATTTTGACTCAGAGACAGTGAAGGAACAATGATATATCTCCAAGTCAGGATGGTGAGTGACTTACAGGTGGTGGTGTTCCCACATAACTGCTACCCTTGTTCTTCTAGATGGAAGTGTTTATCAATTTGGAAGATGCTACAATGGTTTTACAATGTACACTGTACACTGCATTAAGCTAACTTTTAGTTGAGTAACGTGTGTTACAGGCGTGTGTATATATTGAAGAATAGATTTTTTTTTCATTTAGCATAAATCCTGTATTAATGTTTCATTTTTGATTTGAATAGGCAGGAGCAAGCTATTATAAAACCACTGGCTTGGGTTCACTACCACAGGCTGTCTTTAATGGCATTCACTTTAACATAGATGACTTGGACTCTGAAGAGCTGGAAACTATTATCCTTCAAAAGATAATGGATGCTGCAGGGTTTTTTCAGAAGGCAGTGTTCATGGTATGTTTTACATATTGTGTGAGTCATCAGAAATATGAGATTTGATAGTTTGTCATTTTTTAATCATTTGAATTGTCTCAAATATTAAAAGGTGAAGGTATTTAACAAAAATTATCTTCCAGTTCACAAGATTCCATATTAGTTGTGATTTTTGCTCAAATGGATGGACCTTGTTTCTCCAATTGACTCCCTTTAATCATGATTCAAGAAAAAGAACAATATTTTTTTCTTTCAAACTTATTTTTTAAAAAGTTGTTAAAGACAAGAAGAAAATGACCCTATTGACCATAAGACCATAAGTGGATTTGAAATGCCCATCAGCCATGATTGAATGGCGGAGTGGACTCGATGGGCCGAATGGCCTTACTTCCACCCCTATGTCTTATGGTCTTAAGACAAAACTCAGTTTCTAACGTTGAAAGGAGGAATGTACTAGAAGGGTCTGGTAATTCAAAATGGGCAAGATCTTGGATTCATACCGTTATTATTGCAGCTTATTAAATTTTGATTTTGAATTTTGAAGTAGGTCAATGCTAGTTTTCAGAACTCATTGGATAAGGGATACTGGTTATTCCTATTTTTTAAAAGTTCCAACAATAAAGTATACAACTCTGCAAAACGTAATGACACATTAACCTTTTTTGAAATTGAAAAAGAACTGTGTGAGGGATTATTTTAAGCAACAGAAGCTAATGAAAGCTAAGCATCAAGGTGTCAGGAGTAGCATGTTATACTTAATTAATTTATTGGATTTCTTGAAAATTGGGATAGATTTGGAGAAATCAGGGATATACATTGTGAATGTTGGAAATGATTTGGTTTGGCAGCTCTTTTTTATTCGTTTATGAGATGACAGTGTCATGGGCTGATCTAACATTTATTAACCATTCCTAATTAGTCTGGAGGAGGTGGGGATAAGCCTCCTTCTTGAACAGCTGCAAACCATAACGTATTGTGATAGTAACGCCATTGAATATCAAGGGACGATGGTTAGATTGTTTTTTGGTGGCAATGCTCATTCCCTGGACTTGTGTGGTGCAAATACTTGCCACTTATCCAGGTCTTATTATATACGGATGTAGACAACTTCAATATCTGAGAAACCATGAATGGTGCTGAACATTGTACAAGTATTTGTGAACATCCCACTTCTCACCTTATTATGGACAGGAGGTCACTTATGAAGCAGGTGAAGATGTTGGGCCTAGGACACTGCTCTGAGGAACTCCTGCATAGGCCTCTTGGAGTTGTGATGACTGACCTCCAACAACCACAAACATGTTTGTAAATGCCAGATATAGCTGCAATTAATATAGGGTTTTCCTCCTGATTCCCATTAATTTACAGTTTTGGTGGGGCTCCTTGACACCACACTAGATCAAGTGCAGCCTTGATGTCAAGGGCATTCAGTCTCACTGTGTCTCTGATGTTTAGCTTCTTTGTTCACATCTAGACTAAAAGCTGAAATATTTTCAGAAGCTCAATGGCATTGGTAGAACCCAAACTAGGCATCATTAAGTAGGTTATCGATAGCACTTCATAGCACTGTTGACAAACTCTTCCATCACTTTATGGATGTTTGAGGGCACACTGATAATTGGCCTGATTGGATTTTGGTATTTTTTGTGTACAGGACATATTTGGACACATTGCCAGTTACATGCCAGTATTGCAGCCATACTCAAGCAGCTTGACTAGCGGAGCACAAGTCATAGAATCATAGGATCCCCACAATGTGGGAGCAGGATGTTCAGCCCATCGAGTTAACTCCGACCCTCCTCACAGCATTCCATCTAGTCCATTCCCTTACCGTACACTAACCCTGTAATCCTGCATTTCTCATGGCTGATCTATATAGCCTGCACACCCCTGGACACTATGGGCAATTTAGCATGGCTAATCTACCTAACCTGCACATTTTTGGACTGTGGGAGGAAATCGGAGCACTCAGAGAAAACCCACATATTCATGAGGAGAATGTGCAAACTCCACATAGACAGCCACCCAAGGCTAGAATCAGACATGGTCGCTGGCATTGTGAGGCATCAGTACCAACCACTGACCCACCGTGCTGCGCTATGAAGCTACAAAACAGGATTACTTGCATGCCAAAGCAGAGCTAAGCAATTTCACAACCTTTGAGGCAGATCTAAGCTCTGCAGGCCTGCTGCATCAATCTTAAGTACTATTGCTGGAATCTTGTCAGGCCCGTTGCCTTTGTAGTATCCAATGTCGCCAACTGTTTCTTGATATTACAGGGAGTGACTTGGTATTGACTGAAGACTGTGATGTTGGGGATTCATGGAGGAGGCCAAAATGGACTTCTGGCTGAAGGTTGTTGCAGATGCTTCAGTCTTATGTTTTCCACAGTTATGCTGGGCTCTACTGTTATTTAGGAGAGATTTCTTTGTGGGTCTTCTCTAGTGAGTTGTTTAATTGTCCTCCGCCATTCATGACTGGATGTAGCAGGACTGCAGAGCTTAGATCTCTTCCATAGGTTGTGGAGAAAGTGAGGTCTGCAGATGCTGGAGGTCAGAGCTGGAAATGTGTTGCTGGAAAAGCGCAGCAGGTCAGGCAGCATCCAGGGAACAGGAGAATCGACGTTTCGGGCATAAACCCTTCTTCAGGAATCACTTATCTTTGTCTATCATTTACTCTTATGCTGTTCGGCACACAAGTAATCCTATTTTGTAGCTTCACCAAATTGTCATCTCATTTTTAGGTATGCCCAGTGCTGCTTCTGGCATGCCATCCCACATGCTCCAATGAACCAGTTACATAGTGAAAAAAAAAGCTTTTCTTGCAGCCTTATTTTAGCTGTGAGGAAGATGTTCCTGCACAGAAACTTATCTCAGTCCTGCAGTGTTTTAATCTCCAACCAGTGTTCTTTTGGGACAATGAGAAAAGTAATGGATTCTTCGATGTGTGAAGGTCAGAATCCTAAGTTCAGTGAAATGTTGGGGTTGCAAGTTCAGAGGCAAGAATCACTGCCACGGAGCTCCTATCTAAGTTACGACTGTTCTCCTGTACCTGCAGTTTTCACTGAGGGATCATGACACTTTTCAAGCCTCAAAATGACGTCAGAGATGAAACGAGTTTGGAAAACACAGCTATGGTCAGTTCTATACCTGCACAAACCTCACTGCAGTTAGACTCATTTTAATTAGGTTCTTGCAATTGGTACCTGCTTGCTGGAGTGAAGTGTGATATGTAACAGCTTTCTGAGATGGAGAGGGATATGGGTGTCTTGATACTTGAATCATACAAGATTAGGGTACAGGTACTATGTTGTCTTCCATTGTAAACAGAATGGAATTAAAAAAGAGGAGTTTAGCTATAGTTGTACAGGATATTGGTGCAACCACATCAAAGTATTGTGTACAGTTTCATATTTTTATTTAAGGAAAAACATAATTACATTAGAAGATATTCAGAAAAAGTTCACTTGATTGATTCCTGCAATGAGGGCATCTTTGGAAGAAAGATTGGATAGGATAGGCCTGTATTGATTGGAGTTTAGAAGAATGAGTGGTGTTCTTATTAAGTCATATCCTGAGAGGATTTGTCAGGGTGGATTCTAAATGAATGTTTCCCTCTGTGAGATACTAGAACTAGGGGACACATTTTACAGGTAGGAGATCTGCATTTAAGATGGAAATGAGGAGAGTGTTTTTCTTTTCAAAGGTTGCAAGTCTGTGGAACCCTCTTCCAGAGAGCAGTGGAGACAAGATCATTAAATACTATTAAGGCAGAAGTAGGCATTTGTTTTTGAAACGCTGAAAAATGTGTTGCTGGAAAAGCGCAGCAGGTCAGGCAGCATCCAAGGAGCAGGAGAATCGACGTTTTGGGCATAAGCCCTTCTTCAGGAATCATATTCTTGGATGCTGCCTGACCTGCTGCGCTTTTCCAGCAACACATTTTTCAGCTAAAACTGATCTCCAGCATCTGCAGTCCTCACTTTCTCCTGTTTGTTTTTGAAAGGCAGTCAGTATTTCTTGGAGGAAGGTGGAGTCAGATCAGATGTGATCAACCTTAGTGATTGGCAATAGTTTTTAAGCCACCTTCCTTAAAGGTAGAAGTATATCATATCACAACAGCTACAGAAGCCCTTGTCTGTTTCCCAACTGTAAAATCTTCTTTCACTCTTGTTTTCCCAATTCGATTTTACTATTTTAACAACTGCTGATTTATAACTTTGTCACATCCATTCAGAGTCCTGAATCACACCAGCCTCCTTACCAATCTGATTACAGGGTCAGTTAAATGAACACATAGATGTGGTCGATTTCCTAATGGATCAGCCTAATGTTGTCCACCGAATCAATCCTGTAATTCTGAATGCTGAAAGGAAGTATCTTGATCTTACATCTAAGGCAGGTAAATTAATTGGTTGTTTTCCTATTTTAAAAGTTTGACTATGAATGAATTTGCTTCATATTAAATCTGAAGTCATATTTCATATCAATACTTGCCTTGCATTTTAGATTTGAGCGACTGGAATGACTTTACTACATATTCCTTCCTTGATGTCCGAGACAAAAGCGCAGTCATTGCTGATCAGATGAAATACCTCACTAGAAAAGGTACCAATAATTTTAAATTCTGTCTGAAAGGGCTCATATAAATCTCTGATCTATAGATTACAAAAGGCATTTGAAAGTCCACTTGAAAATTTACAGCAGAAATAAGAGTGTGTGGTCTGGGAGTGACAAGTCAGCATGGATTGAGAATTGATTAACAAATAGAAAGCAGAGTCACGATAAAATACTAATTTTTCGGTTGGCAAAGTGTAACTACTGGAGAGTCATAAGGATCAATTCTGGAACCTCAATTATTGCTCCAGCCAACTGGCTCTCACTCTCACTGAAAGGGAAGAAGCTGTTCTTGAATCTGTTGGTGCATGTCTTTCAGCTTCTGTGTCTTATACCTGATGGAAGAAGTTGTAAGAGAGCATTGCCAGGGTGTGATGGGTCTTTTATGACGTTGGCAGCCTTTCTGTGGCAATGGGCCAGTAAATGAAGTCCATAGGGTGGAAGGTTGACTTCTGTGATGGTCTGGGCTATGCACCCAACCTTCTGTACTTTCTTATGGTCCTGGACAGACCAGTTGCTACATAGCCTTTTATGCATCTATACAGTAAGCTTTCATTAATGCATTTGTAAAAGTTGCCAAATTTTCTGAGTCATCTGAGTAAGAAGAGACATTGTTGTCTCTTGTTGACTGTCACATCTTAAGTGAAAAGTCCAGGACAGGTTGTTGGTACTGTCATTCCTAGGAGCTTCATGCTATCCACCCTCTCAATCTCAGCTCCATTGATGTAGATGGGGGAGTGTTTAGATTAGATCAGATTAGATTAGATTCCCTACAGTGTGGAAACAGGTCCTTTGGCCCAATCATTCCACACCGACCCTCCAAAGAGTAACACACTCAGACCCATTTCCCTCTGAGTAAAGCACCTAACACTATGGGCAATTTAGCATGGCCAATTCGCCTGACCTGCACATCTTTGGGTTGTGGGAGGAAACCGGAGCACCCAGAGGAAATCCACGCAGACACGGGGAGAATGTGCAAACTCCATCCAGACAGTTGCCGGAGGCTGGAATTGAACCTGGGACGCTGGTGCTGTGAGGCAGCAGTGCTAATCACTGAGCCACCGTGCCGCCAATCAATGATCATTTCTTAAGTTTTGCTGACATTTAGAGAGAGGGTTTCCTCTTTGCACCACTTCACCAAGGTCTCTATCTCCTTTCCGTTTTCTGACATCATTGGTTAATATCTATATTCCCACGGTGGTGTCATCAGCAAACCTGTAGATGTTGTTCGTTCAGAATTTGGGTGTACAGGGAGTTCATTAGAGAGCTGAGAACACGTCACTGGGGGCTCCAGTGCTGACTGGTATTGTGGAGGAATTGCAGTTGTCTATCTTTACTGCTTGAAGTCTGAGGATCCAATTCTGGAGGACGGAGTTTTGCCATCAGTCTGGAAGGGATGATGATGTTGAAGACAGAGTTGTCGTCAACAAGCAGTAGTCTGATGCAGGTGTCCTTGTTGTCAGATGTTCCAGGGATGAGGGCAGGCTAGGGAAGTGGTGTCAAGATTAGAATGACGCTGGAAAAGCACAGCAAGTCAGGCAGCATCCAAGGAGCAGGAAAATTGATGTTTTGAGCAAAAGCCCTTAATCAGGAAATGGTGTCGCTATAGACCTGCTATGTCGGTAGGCAAATTGTAGAGGATTGAGGTAAGCTTGGAGTCCAGAGTTGATACGGGCCATAACCAGCCTCTTGAAGAATTTCATGATTATGGAGGTCAAAGCCACTGGGCAGTAGTCATTAAGGCACATTGAATGTGCTTTCTTAAGTACTGGGATGATGGTGGTTTTCTTAAAGAAGGTGAGGACTTTGGCTTGTAGGAGGGAGAAGTTGAAGATGTCAGTGAAACCTATGCCAGTTGGTCCACCCAAGGTCTAAGTGCCTGACCAGGTCCATCGCTTTCCTTGGGTTGATTCCCAGGAAGACTGACTGCGATGACAGTGGACACAGGTGCAACCGAGGCTGTCAGGCAGGTGACACCACGCCGCTGGCATTGTGCTTAAACTGAACATGAAAAGCATTGAGTGCATCAGGGAGGGATGTGACCTTGTCCGCTATCTTGCTGTATTTCATTTTGTATCCTGTAATGTTGTTTAGGCCTTTCCACAGGCGGTGGGAATATGTGTGTTTGGTTTGGGCCTCTGACTTGCTCCAGTACTGCATCTTGGAATCCCTGATGGCTTTGCGGAGGCCATATCTGGATTTTCTGTATAGGTCTGGGTCATCTAACTAAAATGCTGCATAGCTGGTCTTCAGTCTGGAGTGGATTTCCTGATTCATCTGAGGTTTCTGGTTGGAGAACGCACAGATTGACTTCTTTGGTATTCAGTCCTCCACGCATTTGCTGAAGAAATCCATGTTGGTGGTGGCATACCCGTCTAGGTTTTACGCTTGAATACGGTCCAGTCCACCGATTCCAAACAATCTCGGAGATGGTCTTCCACTGCCTTAGACTACCATTGTACATCTTTGGACTGTGGGAGGAAGCAGACCACCTGGCTGGAAACCCATGTAGACATGGGAGGAATGTGAACTAAGTGACCTTCCCAAGTTACTTCAGTGAGAAAACAATGAACAAGATTTCAATCTTTAATTTATTTTTATTCTTTGAGTGCTTTACTCATGGCAACAGAAGTTTCTTAACATTCCTCTCTTGTGGTGTTTCTTCACCAATGGTTGTCTATATGTTAGAAATGACACATGTGCCTTTAATTTGTTAACTATTTATTAGTCCACATAATGTGGATGTCACTGGCTGGTCCAGCATTTATTGCCCATTCCTTATTGCCCTTGAATAGAGTGGCTTACTTGGCCATTTTGGAAGGAAGTTCACAGTTTTACTGTGCATTGGGAGTCACAAGTAATGTGGATGAATTTCCTTCCAAGACTTCTTTTTTAACTGATTAATTGAATTTTTAAAATTCACCCAGTTTCCATGGTGTGATTTGAACCAATGCCCACAGATTTTTAAACTGGTTTTCTGGATTACTAGTCCAGTAACAGAGCCATAATATGCTTATATCTCCGATTTTACTGTATCAATCAACCACAAATAACAAAAAATAAATTAACAGTCAAGTGGAAACTATGTGCTCCATTTTAAATTGTAGATACAGCATGGTAAGTCTTTCAAATCTTTTACAGCATCCATAACACATAGATGACTCCACCAACAATCCCAGAGTCTCTCACAATTCCATCTTCCTTTGGTTGAGTTTAACCACTTATCATGGTTTGACAACAGGAAGGGGAGTGGTTAGCTCAGTTGTCTGGACAGCTATTTTGAAACGCAGAGTGATGCCAATAGAGTAGGTTCAATTCCCACATGGGATAAATGTTACTGTGAAGGATTGTCTCTTCCTGAGGCTGAGGTTAAACCATATAGTTGTCTCTCTCTATTATTTGGTAAGACCAACATTGCTGTTGTAGGACTTATGCCCAAAATGTCAACTCTTCTGCTCCTCAGATGCTGACTGACCTGCTGTATTTTTCCAGTGCCACACTTTTAACTTTACCTTCAATCAATCCAGGATCCATGGACACAGTTATCATAAACACGATGCATTTCTGCAGTCTCTTTCATTTAGGTCATGATAATGTTGAGGCCGTAGCTTTCCTTAATAACTCCCTGCTATGGTTGGCTCTGGGTTAATATAAACAATCTACCTCTGCTCTGTCAATGCTGATTAATTTAATGATCATTAATGACCTCCTCTAAAGAAAGTCCTATTATTAATCACTGTATGATAAGTTATGTGTTTATTACAGCATTACATCATAGGGAAACATGAAGTTAACAACGCTGTCAAAATGTTCTGATGCTAGAACAGACATCCCCCATTTGCAAAAGCCCGCTGAGATGGTGTTGTGCCTAGCCTCTCTCTGAAGCTGTGAGTGTTGTGTGGACGAAGGTCTGTAATCACTACTCCTTGCAATTCAGTCACTGCCGTCAGGATTCCTTTATGCATTCTTTTCTCCCACACCCTCAAAAATAGTACACAATGAAACTGATGTAACCATCCCAGAATTCACTTGGCCCACTTCTTTTCACTCTGTACTTATGTCAGGATGGCAAAATCTGTTCCTCTGTTTCTGACCAGATTTAGAGTCATAGAGTCATAGAGATGTACAGCATGGAAACAGACCCTTGGTCCAACCCGTCCACGCCGACCAAATAGCCCAACCCAATCTAGTCCCACCTGCCAGCACCCAGCCCATATCCCTCCAAACCCTTCCTATTCATTTCCCATCCAAATGCCTCTTAAATGTTGCAATTGTACCAGCCTCCACCACTTCCTCTGGCAGCTCATTCCATACACGTGCCACCCTCTGTGTAAAAAAGTTGCCCCGTGGGTCTCTTTTATATCTTTCCCCTCTCACCCTAAACCTATGCCCTCTAGTTCTGGCCTCTCCGACCCCAGGGAAAAGACTCTGCCTATTTACCCTATCCATGCCCTTCATAATTTTGTAAACCTCTGAGCACCCCTCAGCTTCCAACACTCCAGGGAAAACAGCCCCAACCTGTTCACCCTCTCCCTATACCTCAAATCCTCCAACCCTGGCAACATCCTTGTAACTCTTTTCTGAACCCTTTCAAGTTTCACAACATCTTTCTGATAGGAAGGAGACCAGAATTGCATGCAGTATTCAGTCTAAAAACAGGGAATATAACAGGCTTAGATTTAGCTTAGATAATCTGGTGTGTACAAAGACCTGTAAGTTGCTGTGGTTCTGTTCGCCAAGCTGGAAGTTTTTGTTGCAAACGTTGCGTCCCCTGTCTAGGTGACATCCTCAGTGCTTGGGAGCCTCCTGTGAAGCGCTTCTGTAGTGTTTCCTCTGGCATTTTTGTAGTGGCCTGTCCCTGCCGCTTCCGGTTGTCAGTTTCAGCTGTCCGCTGTAGTGGCCGGCAAAAATGCCGGAGGAAACATCACAGGAGGCTCCCAAGCACTGAGGATGTCACCTAGACAGGGGACGAAATGTTTGCAACAAAAACTTCCAGCTCGGCGAACAGAACCACAGCAACAAGCACCCGAGCTACAAATCTTCTCACAAACTTTGAAGACCTGTAAGTCTTTATGTGTTACGAAATAGTGTGTATAATATGTTCCCAGAAAAGCTCCACTGAGCGTGTAAGTCTTTAGTTGTTATGTATAATATATACCCAGAATAAGAGTCAAGATTAGAGTGGTGCTGGGAAAGCACGCAAAAGCCCTTCATCAGGCTTTTGCCTGAAATGTCGATTTTTCCTGCTCCTCGGATGCTGCCTGACCTGCTGTGCTTTTCCAGCACCACTCTAATCTTGACTCTGATCTCCAGCATCTGCAGTACCCACTTCCGCCTATACCCAGAATATCACCACTGACCATTTCAGTACTCACAGGAGTCTTTTTTATTTTCAGATGAGGATATCATTTATGCAGTGACCATCTGGATTATTGCTGATTTTGACAAATTATCTGGGAGAAGATTACTGCTTAATACAATTAAACACATGGTAAGTTTCTCATTACTGTATTTAAGTATTCTGAGCATTTTGTAATATTGGCCTTCAAAATATACAGTGTGTGAGATAAGCATTCTAGCAACTCAATTCTCGCTTTGAGTACTTTACTCATAGAACCATTAGTTTCCTGATATTTCTCTCTTCTGGTATTTGTTCACTAATGATTGTCTGTGTTGGAAATGACGGGGGGCACATCTGTGCTTTTCATTTGTTAATTACTTAGTGTCAATCTAACTATTGTTTTTATGGGTGAAAAGTAGAAAATATGTTTAGAAAATTAATTGGAAGTCCAAAATGTGTCATTGATGTTTCCCAGTCGTGGGGTAGGATTTTTTCTTATCAATGAAATAGGCCAGATTGTACAATGAACAACGGATGAATGGTGCTACACATTCAGTATTCTTATATTTGTGTCCAGACTTTCTATCTGTCTTGAAATCATTGAGTCACAGAGACGTACAGTACAGAAAAAAGCTCTTTCAACTCATCACGTCTGTGCTGGTCAAAAGCAGCAGCATAACTATTCTAATACCACTTTCCAGTATTTGGCTCACTGGCTTATCTGCCTTGGCATTGCAAGTGTATATCTCAATACATCAAAGTGCTATGAAGGTTTCTGCCTCTACTATCCTTTCAGGTAATAAGTTCCAGATTCCCACCAACCTGAGTGGAAAATATTTTTGCGCACATCTCCTCGAAACCCCTTGCCCACTGTCTTAAATCTGTGCCACCTGGTCATTGAAAAAAAAAGCTTCTTCCTGTTTACTGGTCCATGCCCTTCATAATTTTATGCATCTCTGTCATGTTCTGTCTCAATCTCCTCTGCTCTAAGGCAGACAACCCCATCTGTACAATCTCTCTTCATAACTGCAACTATCCAGCCAGGCAACATCCTGGTAAATCTCCTCTACATTCCTTCAGTGCTATTATATCCTTTCTAAAATGTGGACTCCAAACTGTACACTATACTCTAGCTGTGGTATTACCAGCATTTTGTACAGTTACAGCATAACCTTCCCATTCTTAAAGCTCAATAATAAAAGCAAGTATACTGTATACAGTCTTCACCACTTTATCCAAATGTCCTGATACCTTAAGGGACCTATATGCACACCAAGGTCATTCTGAGCCTCAGTGTTTCTCAAGATTCTACTTTTCATCATGTATTCTCTTGCTTTGTTTATCCTGCCCAAGTGCATCTCACATTTATTTGGATTGAATTCCATTTGCTACTGATCAGGCCATCTGCCAAGTCTGTCTATATCCTGGAATTAGATGTAATTAGAAAGTCATTTTACCATTCATCAGCCACTGTGAAGTATCTGGAATTTGTATGAACAGGGTAAACCACTGCCTATCTCCTTAAACATTTGTTAATGAGTAGTGTAGATTCTGAATCAGAAAGTGGAAATTAGGTTATTATATTCATGTACAGAAAGCAAATTGGAAAGAAGGAAAGAATGGATTAAGAAACAAAGCAAAAATATTTTAAAAAAATGCATAGCCTTTCAAGTCCCCAGCAATATTTCAAAGCTGCAAGCAAACATTATTTGGGAGTAATCATAATTCTTTGCCATTAAGAACTTGCTTACATATTGAAAGACAAACCCTAACATTTTTTGGCACGATTCAAGGCCAGTTATATTCCACATGCAACAGCTTCATGCTGTTTCATATGTTTGAATGCTTAGTCTCTCAATGTGCTATTGATTTGGAAAGATACACTTGCCTTTATTGGTCAGTACATTGAGTATACGAGTTGAGAGGTCATGTTGAGGCTGTACAGGACATCGGTTAAGCCACTTTTGAAATACAGGCATTCAATTCTGGTCTCCGTGATGTGGGAAAGAAATGTTATCTAACTTGAAAGGGTTCAGAAAAGATTTCCAAAGAGATTGCAAATCTTGGAGGGTTTGAGCTATTGGGAGAGGCTCAATAGGTTGGGGCTATTTCCTGGAGCATCGGAGGCTGAGTAGTGACCTTGTAGAAGTCTATAAAATCATGAGTGGCATGGATATGGTGAAAGTCAACATTTTTCCCCGTGAGTGGGGGAGTCCAAAAATAGCTGGCATAGGTTTAAGTTGAAGGGAAAAGATTTAAAAGGGACCTAAGGAGCAACTTTTTCATGCAAAGGATGCTGCATATATGGAATGAGCAGCCAGAGGAAGTGATGGAAGCTGGTACAATTATAAGATTTAAAAGGCATCAGGATGGATATATGAATAGGAAGGGTTTAGAGGATTATGGGCTAAATGCTAGCAAATGGAACTACATTAATTTAGGATATCAAAGGATCTATTGCTGTGCTGTACATCTCTATGACTCTGATGTGTGCAACTGCACACCAGTAAAATAGACTCCAGCGCATTCTATTTCCAAAATGCCCAGCTGTGACCTGTAGAGGTCAGTGTTACTGTTCGTGTTAAATATTAATGATACCGACTCAAATGCATAAGAGTTGGTCACAAAAATTGGTAGATTGGTAAATAGTGAGGAGGATAGCCTGAGTTTACAGAAGAATATAGATGGACTGATCAGATGGGTTGATCAGTGCCAAGTAGAGGTCAGTCTGTGTATGTATAAAGTGACAACAAAGAAGGCATGATGAACGGTGGAGCCCTGGGAAGCACCGAGAATCAGAAGGACCTTGGGGAGCATGTCCAGCAGTCACTTCAGTTAGTGGGACAGGTTGATGAAGTGGTTAACATGGCATTTGGGATACTAGTCTTTATCAGCAGACATGATGTGGAGGAGCCATTGTGGGACTGGGGTGGACAAAGTTAAAAATCACACAACGGGGATCCAAGATGGTGTTGACCTAGGAGGATCTCATTTGTTGGGTCCTGCGCCACAACTTCGGTTGGACAGAAATAGAACCCGTCCCACCCATGTTACTGTGAGTGAAAAAAACAGTAAAAGAGCTATAGAGCCTGAACATTTTACTTACCTTTTATTTTGCTGTGGGAGAATGCCAAAGAAAGGAGGAAGATTGCCCAGGGCCGCAGCTCAACCCACTAATGCAGCGGGCTTGCTTACTCACCAGGCCTTGGTTGAGGAGCTCACCAAATCTTGCAGGTCTTGGGGAAGCCGATCGAAGAAAAAAATCGAGGAAAAGCTGGCCCCGGTCTCTGCTATGCTGCAAGACCTGGGGAAAAGGACTGATGAGCTCAAGCGCAAGGCCACAGAAGTGGAGGCAGAGTCTGATTTGTCCAAGAGTCAGATTGAATCCTTGGAAACACAGGTCCATGGTTTACTGGATCTGGTGCATGGTCTTGAGATGGACGAGCGCCCTCTCTGTGTCCTGGTACGGTTCCATCATTATAAAGACAAACAGAGAGTTATGGAAGCCTACTGTAGTAGGTTTGAGGCATTAGCGAATGATTCCTTCACCTTAAGGATAGCAATTTTACTGAATTCAGGGTTTTTTTAGTTAATAATTCGGGCTTGGTCAGTAATTCATCCATTCTATGGGAAACCGCTAAAGTCCATGCTAGGGGGTTAGCTATTTCGTATTCTGCCAGTAACAAGCTGCAGAAGAATGAGCAGCAATGCTTGCTCAAGATAAGTCTGATGGCAGCTGAAAAGGCATACTTAGATAGGCCCTCGTTGGCTAAACTGCGGAGGATCACAGAGCTTCGGTCTACACTGAACTCCATTTTCACACAGACAGCTAAGAGGGAGCTTACATTTGCAAACCAAAGGCTTTGAGCATGGGGATAAGCTGGGCAAGTACTTCCGAATCATTATCTCAATCAAGGAAGAAACTGGACATTTAATCCATGATTCTAAAAGGATTAACGTGGCATTTCAGAAATTTTACTCCGAACTATACCAGTTTGAAAGTTGTGAGGATGCATGGTTAGGATGGAATTTTAAGAATTTGGACCTCCTGGGAGCAACCCCTGAATCGGAGTCTCTCCTCAATGCCCCACTGTCAGTGCAAGAGATGCAGGATGCTGTGAGGCTGTTTCATGATGGAAAGGCACCTGGCCCTGACTGACCTCCCAGTGAGTTTTATAGGGAATTTGTAAGTATACTATCAGGACCGATGCTTAGTATGTTTAACAATTCACATAGTCGTGGCCTCCTCCCACCATCTTTAAGAGAGGCCTCTCTCTTGTCCTTAAAAAAGGAAAGGCCCCAGAGGACTGTGCTGCCTATAGGCCCATCTCACTCCTGAATGTCGATTTCAAAATCCTATCTAAGACTGTTGCACTAGGACTAGAAACTGTGCTGCCCTCCATCATTAAGGAAGATTAGACGGGTTTTATAAAAGGTCGCAAATCGCCGCATAATGTCAGGAGGTTACTTAATATGATCCAAGTATGTCAGCAATGATCAGTACAGGGATTAGTGATCTCTTTAGACACAGAGAAGGCATTTGACCAGGTCGAGTGGCCATACCTTTTTTATACTTTAAAGCAGCTTGGCTCGGGTGAGGCCTTAATCGGTTGAGTAAATGTTTTGTATAGTGACCCTGTTGCCGTGGACCTCACCAATGGTGTGCGGTCAAGCAATTTCAATATTCTTAAGGGCAGTCAACATGGCTGTCCCTTACCATCATTGCTTTTTACATTGGTGATTGAGCCGCTGGCCGAGGCAATACGTTTGCTCCAGGAGTGGAGACAAAAGTACCTCAGATCGCATTGTATGAAGATAACATTCTTGTCTTTTCATCAAACCCAACAATTTTGGTGCCTCATCTGATATAATGCGTTAATTAGTTTGGCGGCTTTTCGGGTAACAAGATCAACTTTGCGAAATCAGAGGCCGTGCCCATGAGTGGTGTCCTGAAAATGTCTGGTCCTGAGGATGCATCTCAATTACACTTTAGATGGTCACAGGCTTTCTCCACTTAGGTATATTCATTACTTCCGTCTTTGATTGGCTATTTAAAACCAATTTTGCCCATTTATTCGACAGAATCAAACAAAACCTTCAAAGGTGGGAGGTGCTTCTGATCTCTTCGTTCAGTCGGATAGCCCTCATTAAAATGAACATTCTCCCCGACTGCTGTATCCAATGCGAATGCTTCCTCTGCTTTTTACTAAGCAAACATTTAGAAGACTGAATGGCTGGTCAGTTCCTTTTTCTGATATTGCAAGTGACCCCTTATTAAACTGACTAAACTGCAGCTACCCGACAGACTGGGAGGAGTGGATCTCCCAGATATCAAAAACTATCAGTTCAGCTCATTGCTATCTTACATGAATGACTGAGTTCGGGGGGACCCTCACTCACTATAGTTGGACATCGAAGCATCTCAGGCAAGATGCCCCCTTACTAGCTTGCTGTTCTGTTCGGCTGGATGTCTGAAAACCTTCCGGGACTGTTGAGCTGGTGTAAGCTAGTCATGGAACATATCCCTTTGGACTTTCTTACAAATATGGTGCACCATAAAACTGTGAATCTTTATCAGACATGGGAGCACTTTTTGGACTATCTGGATACAGATTTGTCTGCCATACTAATAAGGGCCGTATGATGAATCTGTTTAATGAATCTGGTATCCAGAGAGGAGGAACTATGTAGGCATGAATATGTATTAATTTATGCTCTCAATGGTCAAGGGCTATTACTTAGTTTCATTAAGCTGTATAATTATTACTGTCATGCTTTTTTAGTTAATTGTTAGTTATTACTTATTTATTTATGTAATTAGTGGATTTCTTTGTATTGCTTCATTTTGTATTTGTTGTAATATCCAAAATTTTTTTTCATTAAAAATATATTTTAAAAAAATCACACAACACCAGGTTATAGTCCAAGAGGTTTATTAGGAAGCATTAGCTTTCAGAGCACTGCTCCTTCATCAGGTAGCTTTGGAAGAGGATCATGTGACACAGAATTTATAGCAAGAGGTTACAGTGTCATGCAACTGAAATAATATATTGAACAAACCTAGATTGCTGTTAAGTCCTTTCACCTTTTAGAATGGGTTGCAGATTTTGTTCATTAATATATAAATCCCAGAACTTCTTTCAAGTCACATTCTTAAGATAACTTAAGGTTAGACATTGCATTAAAGATGTGAAGTTAGAATCTGTCTGTACCCCAATCTTGAGTTAGACTGATACTACGTCCAAAGTAGGAATTTATAAAATATTACATAGATTGACTGCCTGCAGATTGTGCACTTTTTGAGCAAATTGGAATGTAACTGCAAATATAATTCTACAAATGTAAATTCACCCCATAGACTTAACATGTGTGTGTGAGTGCATGAGAGAGAGAGTGAGTGTGTGCATGTGTGAGTATGAGTACATGTGAGTGTGTGTTTGCATTTGCGTGTGTGCATGCTTGGTAAAGTGTGTGCGTAGTGCGACGGAGTACAAGTATGTGAAAGGGTGTGTGCGTGGATGAGAGTGTCAGGTGTGTGTGTGTGTGAGACACTCTTACATACTCACACGCAGCTTCATAGCTCCTTGAAAGTGGAGCCATTGGTAGACAGGGTGGTGAAGAAGTTTTTTGGCATGCTTGCTTTAGTCAGTCAGAGCACTGAGAATAGGATTTGAGATGTCTTGGTACATCTGCATAAGATGATAGTGAGCCCAAATTTGGAGGACTGCATGCAATTCTGGTCGCCCAACTATAGAAAGGATATTATTTAACTAGAAAGAAGACAGAAAAGATTCCCTGGGATACTACCTGGACAGGAAGGTTTGAATTATAAGGTGAGGTTGAATAGACTTGGGACTTTTTTCCCAAGAGCATAAGTGATTGAGAGGGTACCTTATAGAGGTGTATAAAATCATAAGAGAAATAGATAATGTGATGATTTGGAGGTGCCGGCGTTGGACAACCCGGCACAAAATTAAAAATCACACAACACCAGGTTATGTTTATTTGGAAGCGCTGGCTTTCAGAGTGTTGCTCTTTCATCAGGTGGTTGTGGTTGACAACGACCTGATGAAGGAGCAGAGCTCCAAAAGCTAGTGCTTCCAAATAAACCTGTTGGACTATAACCTGGTGTTGTGTGATTTTTAACTTCATTGATGAGGTGGATAGCCAACTGCTTTTTGCCATTGTGGAGAGTCTAAAACTAGAGGGTATAGGCTAAGGTGAGAAGGGTCATCTCAAAAAGGTCCAGAGGGTCACTTTTTTCACACAGAGGATGGGGACTATCTGGAGCAGGCTTCCAAAGATAGTAGTAGAAGCAAGTATAAATTTGTAATTTAAGAAACATTTAGACAGGCACATGGTCATGATAAGAATAAAGGCAAATGGGACTATTTTAATTTGAAAACTGGGTGGCATGGGCAAGTCGAGCCTAAGTGTCTAGAGTGTGGTGCTGGAAAAGCACAGCAGGTCAGGCAGCGTCCAAAGAGCAGGAGAATTGACATTTTGGGCATAAGCCCTTCATCAGGAATGAGGCCAGAAACGTTGATTCTCCTGCTCCTCGGATGCTGCGTGACCTGCTATGCTTTTCCAGCACCACACTCTCAACTCTGATCTCCAGCAGTTGCAGTCCTCACTTTCTCCAAGTTGAACCTAAGGGCCTGTTTCCATACTGTAGACCTCTATGTACAAAATTGAGGGGCTTAGACAGGAAGGAACTTTCCTGTTTGATGGAGGGATCAATAATCAGGGGCCATAGATTTAAGGTAAGGTGCAAGAAGTTAGAGGAGACATAAGGAAAAGTATTTTCATCCAGCAGATGGGAATCTGGAACTCAATGCCTGAAAGGGTGGTAGAGGCAGAAATACTCATAACATTGAGAAGTATTTAATTTGTGTACTTGTAATACTAAGGCATACAAGGCTATCGGCTAAGTGCTGGACATGGGCTTTGAATAGTTGAGGTGGGTGTTTTTGACCAGGACATTTTTTGTGCTATAGCACTAAGGCACTAACGGAGAACTAAGCATCACCATGGATGGCCAAAGACTGAATCATAATCTTCACCATTTATCCAGGTGACAGAACTATAGAACATAGGAACAGAAGTGGGCTAGTATGCTCACTGAATCAACTCTACCATTCAGTGAGATCATGGATGATCTGATAATCTTCAACTCCACTTTTCTGCCTTTTCCCTATAACTCTCGATTCTCTTATTGATTTATTAAATTCAAGCCTGAGATAAATAGATTTTTAATGACCCAGCCTCAGCAGCCCTCAATGGTAAAAATTTCCACAGTTTCACAACACTCTAAAAGAAGAAATTCCTCCTCATCTCTGTTGTCGATGTCAGACCCCTTATTCTGAGATTATGCCCTCTCCCACTTGTGGAAACGACCTTTCCATATCTAGCCTATCAAGTCCTCTAAGATTCTAGTATGTTTCAATAAGGTGAATGATGAGTACAGGCCCAATTTACTCAACCTCTCATAAAACAGACTCTCCACATCTGGTATCGACCTTGAGAACCCTTCTTGGACTGCCTCAAATGCTAGTATATGTAGAGGCCATAACTCTTTACAGTTTTCCAACTGTGATCTGATTTATGCTTTGTATATTTTTAACAAAACTTCCCTACTTTTATGGTTCATTCTGTTTGAAACAAAGGCCAAAGTTCCATTTACCTTCCCTATTACCCACTGAACCTGCATGCTAGCTTTTTTTGATTTATGGACAAGGACTTCCAAATCATTTTCTTCTGTAATAGAACAAAGAACAGGATGCTGAAGATCTAAACCAAAAAATATAAAAATTGGTGGAGAAACTCAACAGGTCTGGATTCATCTGCAGAGAGAAAGCAGACTTAAGATTTTGAATCCAGTGGCCTTTCTTTGGACTTCGCAATTGCTGGAAAAAAGTGATATTTATGCTGATGTTAGGGGCATAAGTGATGGAAAGGAGTGAGCGGATATGTGAAGATAGAGCTCAGATAGCGAAAAAAAGTAGGTAGACAAAAGCATTGTCAATAGTAAACCAGGATAGAAAAGAAGTGAGATAGGTGATAATGGGGGCTGTGAGTAGTTGAAAATGGGTTTGCTGAGCTGAAAGGACAAAATTTGGGGTGAGGGTAGATAAAAGATATGAAGGAAGTCTAAATTTGCTAGACTCGATGCTGATTTCTGAAGGCTGTAGTTCCCCAAGTGAAAAATTAGGTGTTGTTCGTTCAGCTTGCATTGAGCTTTGCTAGAGCTCTGCAGCAGGACTCGGGCAGAAATAGACATCGATTTCCTACACTGTGGAAGCAGGATATTGGCCCATCAAGTCTATACCGACCCCTCTGAAGAGCATCCCACCCAGACCCACCCTTTAACCCTGCTGCACAATCGGCCGTGGGTTGGGTCCTGACTCTTGAACAGTGAGTGTGGGCCTTAGAAGATCACATCAACAACCTCGAGAATTGGGGTTGTTGAAAAAATATTCATTTGCTGGGCCTTCCTGAACGGGAAGAGGAAGGCCAGCTTGTAGTGTTTTTGGAGCAGGGGCTCCCTCAGATGTTGAAGCTGGAGGCTGGATCAGGCCAGGTGTGGGTAGAATGGGCCCACCGGGTTGCAATACGCAGGCTCGGGTCAGACCAGCACCCCCGCCTAGTCCTGTTCCAGCTTCAGTGTTACAGAAAGAAGCAAATGCTCTTGGAAGCCTCCAGGACCCTCAGGAAAGATCCCCAGGCCCATGACATATAAGGGATCTAGGATTATGCTGTTCCAGGATTTTTCCCCAGCTTTGGTCCGCAAGAGGAGGGTGTTTGATGAAACGAAGAAGCGTCTAAGGGACTTAAACATTCAGTACTCCTTGTGCTACCCAGCGACGCTGCGTTTTAAGTACGAAGGATCCATCTATAACTTTGGATTGCTGGAGAAGGCCAAGGAATTTTTGGATTCTCTTAAATAGATTGTAAGAATTAATCCGTGTGGTTAATGATGCTGTTCTGCCCCCCCTCCCCCCGGTTTACCCTTCTTTTTTTCCCTTATTTCCTTTATTGTTTAATATCATCACCGGGGGGTAGAGGGGAGCTTATTTGTTCTCCACTATACGATTTCCTTTTTTTATATATAGGCCGGGCGGTTTAGTTGATTCAGGTGAGGGGGGGGGGGGGCGTTTGCTTTGTACTACCTTATTTCTTTCCTTTAGAGCGGGGTTTTTCCCCCTTTTTGTGTTATTATACTTAGTTATTACCTGCTGAGACTGTAAATTTATAGTTTTATATGTTTATACGTGGTGTTATCATTAGTAAATGTATCTAGATGTTGGTATGGGTGGGGGGTAGGGTACTCTAGCTTTATAGTACACTTGAATGTTTCTATTTTATTATGGGGTGCCAGGGTCGAGGGTGGGGCACTGGTTCGGAGAGGATACAATGGGTTTTCAGATAGGAAGTGATGCCCCCTTGAAGCAAGGGGGACAATTCCTTTTTAAATATGTTTTATATTTTTTTATTTAGAAATAATTTTTTACTATATTGGCGTGAGTATATTAAAGAATCTCTATTTTTGTGAATTCTCTATGGTCTATGCTCGAGGTGCTTTGGATGGGGTTCTTCCTCCTGGGGGGTCTCGGACTTGTCTGGATGATTATGGTTAGTCATTCGATTAATTGGTGCACCTGGAATGTCAAGGGGAGTAATTCGCCAATCAATAGGAAGAAAATACTATTAAACCTCAAAAAAGAAAAGGTTGATATAGCTCTCTTATAGGAGACACGTTTACTGGATAAAGAGCACTTGAAATTACAACAGGGTGGATTTGATTAGGCCTTCTTTTCATCTTTCAGTTCAAAAAGTAACGGAGTAGTCATTCTCATTCGGAAGAATCTCCCTTTCAAAATCTTAAGTCAGATAAAAGATGAATCTGGGCGGTACATACTGATTAAAGCCCTTATAAATGGAGAGGAATATGGGATTTTGAATCTTTATTGTCCCTCGGCGCAGCCTTTCAAATTTATAATGGAAGCATTCTCCAAACTGATGGCTTTCAGGGCTCGTTGCACAATTATAGGAGGAGATTTTAATTGCAAAACAAAGATTATATGAATATGGCGATAAGCCTGGTAGATACCTAGCAATTCTCGCAAGGAAAAAAAAGGCCCCTCAAAATATCACGCCCATCAGGGAAAGTGCTGGTATTCTGACTTACGATCATAAAAGGATCAACACAATCTTCAGAAAGTTTTACTTTGATTTGTATAAATCTCAGGATTGTGAAGAAAGAACCAAAAAAATGGAGTCCTTTTTTAAGCCTGGCCTTTCCGGACTTAACCCCGGAACAGGTGTAGGTCCTGAGTGCTCCCCTAACAATCCAGGAAGTACTTGATGCAATCAGGCAGCTTCAGAGCCATAAAACACCTGATCCAGATGGATTTCAGGTTGAATTCTACAAAGCGTTTACAGGAGTACTAGCTGGTCCACTTATGGACATGTACAACTACTCGTATAGACAGGGCTGCCTCCCGCCTTCAGTGAGAGAAGCGAATATTTTTCTCATTCTCAAAAAAGGAAAGGACCCAGAAGATTGCGCATCATACAGACCAATATCTTTGCTAAATCTAGATTTTAAAATTCTTTCTAAAATGTTAGCATTGAGGCTGGAGAGGGTATTGTCATATATCATAAAAGAGGACCAGACGGGGTTTATCAAGGGTCGTAGATCATCATCTAATAATATTAGAAGAGTTTTGAATGTGATTCAAGTCTGTCATCAGGAAAGAATACTGGGAATAGTAGTCTCGTTGGACGCAGAGAAGGCATTTGACAGGGTTGAATGGTCATACCTGTTCTATACATTGGAAAGGTTTGGCGTTGTAAAGGTATTTGCTAAATGGGCCTCAACATTGTATAATGACCCCAAAGCAGCCATGATCACCAATGGTTTAGGCTTGGATAGCTTCAGTGTGGGTAGGGGCTGCCGTCAGAGGTGTCCTCTCTCACCGTTACTATTCATGCTAATAATTGAGCCACTAGCGGAAGCTATACAGGCTGATTCTAATATAACGGTCCTGAGGGTTGGCATGGGTAAACATAAAATTATCCTTTATGCAGATGATGTTCTCCTTTTTCTTAGTAATCCTTTGATGTCCGTGCCCCGCCTGATCCAAGTGATTAATTTATTTAGTGCATTCTCAAGTTGCAAAATTAATTTCTCAAAATCGGAGGCCATGCCAATGGGTGGTCTCGCTAGTCTGTTCCACTTATTGGACGGATCTCATTCTCCCTTTTGGTGGTTTCTGGAGGGTTTTTTATATTTAGGTATTTTTATCACCCCAGTATTTGGTCAGCTGTACAAGGTCAATTTTGTGCATCTCCTGGAAAGGCTAAGGCAGGACCTTCAACTTTGAGGCGATCTTCCAATTTCTTGGCTAAGTAGAATAGCTCAAATGAAAATGAATGTCTTGCCTGTCTCTTATACCCTACGAGAATGCTCCCGGTGATGCTGCCGAGGCTGGGATTGCGCAAATTATATGATTGGTTTGGTTCTTTCATCTGGAATCATAAATGGCCACTCGTTAAGTTAAAGAAGCTACGGCTTCCACAAGCAAGGGGAGAGCTAGATTTTCCAGACTTTAGGAAGTATCAGCTGAATTCTCTATTAAGCTACATAGCCGATTGGGTCTCGTCTGACCCGCAATCAATCTGGCTGGACATCAAGGCTTCTCAAACAAAGTGTCCTCTTATTAATTTATTATTTTAGTTAAGGTGAAAGTCATTATGGACCATTGTAAAAATCCTATAGTATTAAACTTAATTAAAGTCTGGAAGATAGTGTGGCAAAACGAGGATAATTCACATAAAACCTCCCCTTATACTCCTATAGTGGGGGCATGGGGTTTTCAACTGAGGCTCACAGACGCCACATTTAAATCCTGGAGGTCCAGGGGTATCTCCTGTTTAGGGGATCTGTTTGATGAGAGAATCATGATGTCTTTTGAACAGCTGCACCAGAAATTTGGACTACCTAATGGAGACCTCTTTCGATACTTCCAAATTCAAGATTACATACAGAAGAAGACTATGTTATTAGATAGCCTTTATAAATCAGATAGGGAACGAAGAGTGTTGTGGCCAATGGGTTTACCCTCGGTCAGCACTCTCTATCATTTATTACATAATGAAGTTTCGGAAGACATGGAATGTTTGCTTAGAACATGAGATCAGGAATTGGGGTTGGAAATATCCACAGAAATGTGGGACGACATCTGGGAAAATGCCAGAAAAATCTCCATCTGTAATAGAACCCAAGCCATTCAGTTAAAGATACTCCATAGGACTCATATAGCACCGGAACGATTGGCAAACTTTAGGGCAGGACCATCTCCAATGTGTCCCAAATGTAAAATAGAGGCGGGCACTCTCATCCACTGCTTATGGACATGTCATAAGATCTGCAAATACTGGGTCAGAGTAGCAAATGCTTTCACAGAAATCTTGGGAGCGGAAATTAGAATAGATCCAGTATCTCTTCTCCTGGGCTTTTTGAGCTTACCTTCCCTGGATGTGCACAGGAGGAAATTGTTTTCCATTCTCTCCTTTTGTGTAAGAAAAAATATCTTAGTAAACTGGGTAGCTCAGGGCCCTCAAGGACTTTCAAACTGGTGCAGGTTGGTCATGGAATGTATTCCCCTTGACTTCCTTACAAATATGGTGCACCAAAAAATGAATTATTCTATAAAATGTGTCAGCCCTTCCTGAATTATATAGATACAGATATTTCGGCTATTTTGTCAAGGGCATTCATCTAGTTGTGGTAGCGGTTCTGGCTGGTCCGGGGACCCTTGGGGGGAGGAATCCCGCATGAATACGGGTTTTATTATGACTTGATGTTAATTCGTTCCGAGCATGTACTTCACTATTTAATACTATGTTATTCTTTTTTTTTTCTCTTGAGTAATGTAAGATATTTTATTATACGCTCTGGTTAGTTATAGGTTAGATTAGTAGTTAGTTGAGTTTTGTTTTCTCCTTTTTTTAATCTTTTCTTTTTGTCTGTTAGGTTTTGGTTATTATTTATTTAATATTTAATTGTATATTAATGTTTGTATTTGTGTGTATTATTTTGTAAGTTTGTAAAAACATGTTAAATTTTCAATAAAAATATCTATTAAAAAAAGAGCAATGACTGAAAATATACATTGTAACTCAACAATTTCAGAAGTTGCAAGCTTTACAAAAGACCTAATGCTATCATATTTCTGATTCCAGAAACAAAATATACTGTTTTCTGTTAAAAATTGGTTGGAATTGTATAAATAAATATTCTGAATTTTTCATCATATAATACGTATTACACAAAGCAATAATGTTGTTGTTCTTCTTACAGTAACAAAATCCCTGCATTTCAGGGTGTTCATAGAAGTGTCATCAATACTTGTGCTTTTTGTTTCAGAAAGTAAGCAGCAACATTCGAATTGGAGTCATAAGTAATCATGCAGCTGAAATAACAGAAAATACAACTCCTATTTCCAAAGCAATCTGGGCAGTGCTTCTGACACAGAATGGGAATATCGCAAGGAACTACATAACTAAGCTGCTCAGCGAAGAAACTGCGGATGCACTTGTGTCAGGAGCAAAAATTATGGAATTTGCTGTTAAAGTTAGTCATTTTAGTTTTTATTACTATATTCATAAATATTTTGAATATATATCTATAAACGTTGAATTCAGCATATACTTTGAAGTGTCATAACCATACAATAATCCAAGAGGATTTTCTATTTCATTTTTATAACATTGAAGTGTATGACATGCAAAAAGTAAATCAACACTCAGCTAAGAGACAAATATCACCATGAAATAGTTGAAGTATTTTTCACCAGCATATCTTGTAAATCACTTTATTTGAAACCCTCTTGCAATTTGACAGTGAGAAACCCTCACTGCATAGCATTGATTTATCTGAATCGTCTAGTTGCTCCCATTACTAGTTTGTCATAGGTTAATCTGAATCACCTGGTTAGTCACATTGCCAGTTTGTCTAATTGGTCAAAGGATTACCTGAATTTCCTCGATATTCTCATCACTAGTTTGTCATAGATTAGTCTCATCACTGGTTTGCTATTGCATTTCTACAGTTGAAACTTTATTGCTGGAACAGCGCAGCAGGTCAGGCAGCATCCAGGGAACAGGAGATTCGACGTTTCGGGCACAGGCCCTTCTTCAGGAATGAGCAGACACTCTCTGCTCATTCCTGAAGAAGGGCCTGTGCCCGAAACGTCGAATCTCCTGTTCCCTGGATGCTGCCTGACCTGCTGCGCTGTTCCAGCAATAAAGTTTCAACTTTGATCTCCAGCATCTGCAGACCTCACTTTCTCCATTGCACTTCTACAGTCATGGAGTAGAATAAGATAGAAGGAAAAGAGAAAAAACTCAGCAGGTCAGACAACATCTGTGGACAGAGAAACAAAATTAGTTTGCTGGATATTACAGGTGTATTTTGGAGGAGGATGCTCCTCCCTCCAACTTGGCACCACTGTCTGAACTGCCTGTCGGTCCATCTTCCTTCCCACCTATCCGCTTCAACCTCCCTTCTGAACTATGATATCACCCACCCCTCCACATCTACCTATCACATTCCCAGCTACCTTCCCCCCCGTCCCCATCCTCCTATTTATCTCTCAGCCCTCTTCCCACCTCCCCTCATTGCTGATGAAGGATTTATGCCTAAAAAGTTGACTCTCCTGCTCCTCAGATACAGCCTAACCTGCTGTGCTTTTCCAGCGCCACACTTATTGAGTCTGATCTGTTGTCCTCACTTTTTCCCATTCCTATCAATGTGTGCAATGACTTACAGTTTCTCACTCTCCCCTTGAACAATATGCTTCAAATGTTTTGAGACATCCTTAATCCTGGTAGCATGAAAGCAATATGCTGTCTGAGTACATACATCCTATCCCACACTCACTGCGAAAGAATCTCCTGTCTGTGCCCTTGACAATTGTAACAATTATTCTTCTGAATTTTGTCAAACCTTGTCTAATATAAGATTCATTCTCAGCAGTCAAGATCTGACTGTCTCTTCTGTTTTCCTCAGAAAAATGATCCTTTTCAATAGTATCCAAACTGAGTTTCTGTTTGAGAGAGGAATAACCACAGGAAAGTTTTGAATGACCTTCTTATTTTTTCTGACAGTTATCCATCTATCTGACTGATCCTACTGTGTAATTACTTCTCGAAATCTATTAGCAATTTAACTGTGTCTCTTGTATGCCATCAATGACGTTAAGCCTAAAAAGAAGCAGCTTACAATGGCACCTTATACATAAACTTACCTACATTTTCTTACCCAAAGAAATAATATTAAGCAAAAAAAAAGAAATAAAAAAAATCTTAAATAAAATCAGCTGAACAACTGAATTAAAAAAAACTCCTACTCAAGTGATCTGGCAGACAGCTTTCAATTTTCTCATATTTAAAAAAAAAACTCACTCCAGAGCCAGCCACATGTAGGCCTCTCCAATATCAACATAAACACAATTTCATTGAAAAAAAGACTCTCTTCTACACATATAATTTTAGGGAACAAAAACTCTCCTAAGTGATTTAAAAAAATCTCTTTAGCGATGTTTAAAAAAAATTGTCCTCGGTGATTTAAAAAAATCTATTTAGCAGTTTTAAAGAAATCTGTCGTCTACACGTATAATTTGAGAGACAAGTAAACCAAGCCATCCTCTCCCAAAAATCCAAGAATGGAACTCCAAGTGAGAAGAACACTTCTTTTTAAAAATTTGGTTGTAGAAAATCAAAAAATGAATCAAAAAATGTTATACCACTGAAATACAATAACTAGAAGAAATCTAGAAATGAATCTAGAAATAAGCCTGCAATCTCAGGAGCAGCTGCAAGATCCATCCTACTTTCAGTCCACCATTTTAGAAGTAGTGATTCTGACGATATAATGAAAGTTCTTTGAAAGTGCATTTCATGCCTACTAAGCATTCATACATTTGCAAATTTTCCGTGACTGATGAATAAGCAATTATCAGCTGTCCACCTTCAGCTGAATGAAAAAAAGCACTGCCTGGTGGAGTTACAGAATGGCTACAATGTGGAATGAGGGCCATATGGCTGACTGAATCATTGCTGGTTCTCAGTAGATTTGAGTAATATATCTTGTTCCCCAAGTCTTACCACTAACATTAGTTTTGCTCAAGAGCTTATCACTTTTTTTTAATATCATTCATTGACTCTGCTTTCAACACTTCTGTAGGCTTAGAGTTTCAGATCAATGCTATTGGCTACATAAAAATGTGTATCACATCAGCCCCAACATTAGGCCAAAGTATTATATTGATAGTCTTTGGGCTATCACATCATGGGTATATGCCTCAGCTTCTTTTGCTCCTAAGAGAACAATTCCAGTTTATCCAATCTAATCTTGTCGCTGAAATCTCTCACCCCATCATCATCCTGCTTCACTGTATGCTCTTAAGAATCTTTGCATCCACCCTAAAGGCTGATGGCCAGAAACCACACTCCAGTTGTGTTGTAATTAGAGATTGATACCAGTTCAGCATAACTCATCTGCTTTTGTACACGGTGCCTCTATTTATGAAGTCTAACATTCCATACGTTTTGCCAACACTCTTTCAATATGTCCTGCTGGCCTCAAAGATCAATGCACATTAACAATATGTATTTATTTGAGCTACAGCTCATCTTCTCCTTTACCACACTTTGCACATACTCTAAACCTAGTTTTGATTTCAGTGGACTCACTTACTTTGACCCTACCTAATAAGTTGCTATATTTTATACCAGTGCTAAATATCCTCTGCATCCTTTCTGTTCTTGGTTTTCCTTTTTAATGTCACATCCTGGTTCCTGTACTCCTGCTAAATTGAATTCAAAACAGCCACTGTAGCCCTCACCACAAAGTTCTTCATGCCCCAGTTTAGCTGCAACACATTTGGTTTGAGCCAGTTCCATCTCTCACTGGTACCTATGCCACAGCAATCTAAAGCCTTCCCTCCTTCCCTCTGCAGCCACTGCTCTGTCCTTCTGTTTCTACAATTGCGCAAAGTACCAGAATAATGAAAGATTACTTGCTTACAGGTCCTCCTTCCTAACTACCAGAAATCTGTGGAAGGTTCCTGATCCTCTTTCTATCAAAGTCATGGCTTCTAATGTGGACTATAACGATTGGCTGTTCACCCTCTATGAACAGGGTGATACTGGAGATTAGAGTCAAGAGTGTGGTGTTGGAAAAGCACAACAGGTCAGGAAGCTTCTGAGGAGCAGGAAAATCCATGTTTTGGGCAAATGACTTTCATTCCTGATGAAGGGCTTTTGCTCGAAATGTCGATTTTCCTGCTCCTCGGATGCTGCCTGACCCATGCTTTTCCAGCACCACACTCTTGACATTGTTCACCCTCTATCCCCAACCATCCATCTCCAACACCTCCCCACCCTGACCCCACCATTGCTGCCACAAGGAGGCATTCCTAATTATACCATTTGTCACTACAGTTTTCCCAGTATTTCTTAAGCTCCAACCTTGCCTCCCCAATGGCTGTTGGCTGCATTCCCCTGAGGAGCCATCATTTTCAGTGATATTCAGAACAAACTTCTGGCAAGAGAGTGAGATGCATTTCAAGTGCCATTGCACTGTTGACCAGTAAAACTAATTTCCCAACTCTGGTGGTTCTTTGATGTGCTGGTCAAAGAACATTTTTCTCCCATGAATGAATTAATTGTAATACAGAGACTATTCAGCTTCTTGGACAAGGATGAATTGATGATCTGCCCCTTCAAAATCTGGGACAAGGAAAACTTCTCAATACATTTGCATGATCAGATTTAGAAACAGCAGTAGCAGATTAGAGTTCTATTATTTGTGGAAATATTTGAATACATAAGCAGGAATTAGTTTTGTCTATGGAGAGTGGTCATGTATATACAAACTATTAAAAGAATAGTGATTTGGAAGATGATCTTCCTACATTCTTCTGCAGATTAGTTCTACATTACCCAAAAGCAGCAGCAGAAACTCTTTGAAATCTCAGAGTAAACTCAAAGATGTTTTGAGGTTATTCCACCAAAGACATATGCTGTGATCAAAATGATTGATTGACTCTCAGTTGCTTGTTTCAGCATAGATCCTTTACAGATGTATAGCCAGGTCCACATCTCAGCAAGACTGAGGTGAGTTTTCCTGACCTGTAACAAAACAGCAGCATTACAAAGGCCTAATTTATTAATATACAGGCTGTATTACAATGCATCACAATGGAAATCATTATCTGATTTAGTCTGAATTGCAATAATCCCTTTGCTCTGCACACTATCTTCTATTTAACTAAAGGTTTGCTACTTACATAATTAATCAGCATTGCTTTTTATCAACACTGACAATTTAACAATGATATACTGTCAACTTGAAAATCATGTAATATCCAGAGGCAAATATTTTCACAGACATTGCATTTTCCTAATGTATCAGTTAGCAAAATTAATTATTATACCTAATTTCCCTGATTTATTTACATCCATACAATACTGAATTATGTACAATATTCCAGTTGTAACATGTTATATTCATCTCTGGAACATCTGGATGTCAAGAATATCTACATCAGGCTCCTACTTATTAACTACAGTTCTGCCTTCAACACCATAAATCCAAACAAACCCATCTCCATATTCTGAGACTAGGTCTCAGCTGATATTAGATCCTCGACTTTATGACACATAGACTGCAATCACTAGGAATAGATGACAACGCTTCTTCCACCTCAATCCTTAATACTGGTGCCCAACAAGGGTGTGTGCTTAGCTCCCTATTATACTCCTTATAAGATCATGATAGTGTAGCCAAATTCCACCCCGACTCCATTTACAAGTTTGCTGATGACACCACTGTTGTAGGTCCGATCTCAACAATGACATGACAGAATACAGGAAAGAGATTGAATGCTTAGCGACATTGTATAAAGACAACAATCTCTGCGTCAATGTCAGCAAAACAAAGGAGCTGGTCATTGATTTCAGGGATTGGATTGGAAGCCGTTCCTCTGTCTGCATCAACTGTGCTGAAGTGGATACGGCTGACAGCATCACTTTCCTGGGAGTGATGATCACCAACAATCTGTTCTTGTCCACCCATGTCGACATGACGGTCAAGAAAGAACACAACATCTGTATTTCCACAGGAGGCGAAGGAAATGGGGTATATCCACAATGCCAATTTGTATAGATGCAACATAGAAAGCATCCTATCTGGATGCATCACAGTGTGGCATGGCAATTGCTCTTTCCAAGACTGCAAGAAACTACATAGAGTCATGAACACAGCTCAGTCCATGACACAAACCAGCCATTGACTCCATCTATATTTCCCACTGCCTCAGGACTGCAACATAGTCAAAGACCCGTCCAATCCTGGTTCTTTTCTCTTCCACCCTCTTCCATCAGACATAAGATATATGTTTGAATACACCTATGAATAGATTCAAGAACAGTTTCTTCCCCACTGCTATCAGACGTTTGATGAACCTCTCAGATGGTAATTCTGATTTCTCTCTCTCTCTCTCTCTCTCTGCACTTGTAACACTGTGTTATTCACTCTGTTCTGGTACCCTGATCACATTGTATGGTACAGTCTGCCTGTGTAGCACACAAAACAATATGTTTCACTCTATCCCAGAACACATGACAACAATAAATCAATCAATCAATATATTCTAAATGGATGGTGCACTGATTTGGGTTTGTACCTTGTGTCAATTACTTCACTGAGTGAATAGTTAGCAGGTTTGCCTTTTTACAGAGAGATCAGATCACAGCAATAGTTCAATTTTCGGTCCATGTGCCACTTTTCACCTTTTATACAGTATGGGGAAGTGGTGGCATAGCAATTATATCACTGAATTGGTAGTGTATGACCCTGATCTAATGTTTTGGATACATGGGTTCAAATCCCACCATGTCAGAAATTTAAATTCATTAAAAGTCTGGAATAAAAATACTAACTTTTGTGGTTGTTGATTGTCTTAAAAACCCATCCCATTCACTGATGTCCCCTCGGGAGGAAAACCTGCCAATGTGTGCTCTGGCCCACATGCGACTCCACACCCACAGCAATTTTTTGACTCATAAGTGCTCTCTGGGTAATTAGGCTTGGGCAATAAATTCTGTCCGAGCCAGCATCGCCTACACTCCATGAACAAATAAAAAAGGAAAATTGCTAAATATCTTTGTTACTTTGATTGTCCAGATTTGTATTTTCTTAGCAGCCTCCATGTTGAGAAATGATCACTGTAGATGTTGGGAAGGCGCTGGAAACCAATTCTACCAAGAGGAATAGTCACTCATTTAAGCAACTGAAATGATTAATTATTCTTATTTCAGGGAATGGATAATGATGCCTTTGAGAAGAAATACAACACCATAGGAGTCAACTTCCTTCGCACCCACCGATTGTTCTGTCAAGATGTTCTGAAGCTGTTACCTGGTCAGGAGGCAGTTGTTAGCAATGGTCGGGTATGTATTTCCATGCGTGCACTGTAGTTATTTACCTGTCATAAGATTACAACATGTCTCAGTCCAGGACTGAGCCAAGTTGCATTGGTACACAAATTGATGTGGCAAGTCAATAACACCATTTAAAACAGAAGCAAACACTTGTTCATTTCTAGAGGTCAGTTGAAAGATGGACCAATTTTTTAAAACTAGCATGGAATCATGTTCAGATCATATTTGAAATACTCTGTACAGTTATAGCTTCCATGTTATTTTGAACAAACTGTAGAACACAGAGGGACCTATTCAGCACATCCAGTCTTCTTTTTAACTCTCTCATGGGATCTGTTGGTGTCATTGGCTGATCCAGCATTTATTGCTGATCCCTGGTTGTCCTTAAGAAGGAGGGAAGGAGTTGCTTTCTTGAACCACTTGGACTGGAATGGCCACAATGCCATTATGATGGAAGTTCCAGCATTTTTGACCTAGCAACACTAAAGGAACAGTGATGATATATTTCAAACTTAGGATGGTGAGTGGTTTGGAGACAGAATTGCATGTATTGATGTTCCCATCTATCTGTCCTTGTCCTTCTAGATGATAGTGATGATGGGTTTACAAGTTGCTGTTTTAAGAGCCTTGGTGAATTTCTCAGTGCATCATGTAAATGAAACACACTGTTGCTACTGAGTGTTGGTGGTGGATGGAGTGGATGTTTGTGAATGTGGTGCCAATCAAGGAGGCAATTGGGCATGGACTAGTTCAGTATCTGAGGAACATTGCTGAACCTTGTACAATTGTCGGTGAACATCCCCACTTCTAACCTTATGATGATGTTATGATGGAGCAGCTGAAGATATTTGGATTTAGGACACTACCCTGGGGAATTCCTGCAGAAATGTCTAGGAGCTAGATGACTGACCTCCAAAAACTATAATATGCTTGTTTATGCTATCTATCACTCCAACCAGTGGAGGATTTCCCTCCTGTTCCCATTGACTTCAGTTTTGCTCGAGCTCCTTAATGCCATACTCAGTCAAGTGTGACCTGATGTCTGGGACAGTCACTCCCACCAGTGCCAGAGTCGTCATAATGTGAAAACTTGATTAAACTGCCAAATTGCATGACTCTAATTTGGGTTAAAAAACATAACTACAGACAATAATTACTTATTGTAATCAAAATATTTTTAATCAATGAAACAAATTTGAATTGCTAACTTATGACTCTGTACTGTAAATTTTATTCCTTTAAAAAAATTCCCATACATATACAAACGGAAATACAAAACTCAAAACAAGGATATAACAGACAGAAAAGGTAGTGGGCAGAGGAGAGAAATTAAATTAGGTTCTATCAAACTGTTCAGCCTATCTGGACCGAAGGTGTGATCAAATGTTTTCCTCCCATTCTAGGCAGTTTCATGCTGGTGAAATGAGGTTGTTTCAACACTGATGCTGTCTTTCCTTCACTGGTTAAGAATTAGCCCCTTACATTATCTTCAAATGTAGTTTTTTTCTCCCTTTTTCTTTTCAACAATTTGCAGAGAGAGGAATTCACAGACAAATGGTGATTAAAAACAGACAATGGGAGATTTTCTGGGAAAAGAGCGATTGAAGCGTTTCTTCTTTACAGGCCGTGTTTCCTTGAATTTGCATGCCAATTGGACGCTCTGAGCAGCTGCATAGCCTGCAGGGGACATTGGCTCCAGGCTGTATGTTTCTGCTTTACTGTCCATGTGCAAGGCTTATAGCCACTTACCAAGTAACCAATCAAAAGGATGTCTCTGGGCTAAATGGCCCCAAAAATAAATGAAAGGACAGTGTGTCTAACATCCTCCCCAACTGCTTGTATAAAGCAACATTATAGATACAATTCACTGTGTGTTCCAGTAACTTGTTATTAAAACAATATTTTCCACAGTTTTCTTGGTTTAAAGTAGTATCTTTCACCATTTATTAATCCGCAGTATAAAACATGTGGTCTTTCGAATAAGCAGTAGTAGGCCTTTTAACTTTTGGCTGAGGCATGCTGAGGGAGGCGGCAGACTGACACCGACCTATCCCCAAAGCTGTAAATGTGTCGCTGGAAAAGCGCAGCAGATCAGGCAGCATCCAAGGAGCAGGAGAATCGACAGTTCGGGCATGAGCCCTTCTTCAGGAATGAGGAAAGTGTGCCAAGCAGGCTAAGATAAAAGGTAGGGAGGAGGGACTTGGGGGAGGGGCGTTGGAAATGCGATAGGTGGAAGGAAGTTAAGGTGAGGGTG
>NC_057715.1:45772574-45777533 GCF_004010195.1 Chiloscyllium plagiosum
TTGTGGCGGATATGGAAGTATCCCTTGGTGCCTTGGAGGGAAGTAAGGGGGGAGGTGTGGGCGCAAGTTTTGCATTTCTTGCGGTTGCAGGGGAAGGTGCCGGGAGTGGAGGTTGGGTTGGTGGGGGGTGTGGACCTGATGAGGGAGTCACGGAGGGAGTGGTCTTTTCGGAACGCTGATAGGGGAGGGGAGGGAAATATATCCCTGGTGGTGGGGTCCGTTTGGAGGTGGCGGAAAGAGTAGAGTCGTCAGTCACTTCCATTCAGGAGATGGATCATTATGAATCAGATTTCCTGATTCATGACTCTGTGCTCCAAGATGAAATTCCAGTGTTGCGCCTGCCACGGTGTGTTTAACTCTTATAACTAGCAAAGAAACTGAGTCGACTCTGAATAATAATAAAGGTAGTATTTATTTATTTAATGATCTTATACCAGCACACTAGATCTTGACAATGATCCACGTGGCGATGATTGTCTGGTCTTGTCCCAGTAATCCCAGATTCTGGATTAGAGTGGTGCTGGAAAAGCACAGCAGTTCAGGCAGCATCCGAGGAGCAGGCAAATCGACATTTCGGGCAAAAGCCATTCCTGATGAAGGGCTTTTGCCCGAAACGTCGATTTGCCTGCTCCTCGGATGCTGCCTGAACTGCTGTGCCTTTCCAGCACCACTCTAATCCAGAATCTGGTTTCCAGCATCTGCAGTCATTGTTTTTCCCAATGATCCCAGGATTGTCTTCTCAGTGGTTGGTCTTGAGTACCACTCTTTAGGATGATGTTGCAGTGATTGTTATACTTCAAAGCCTTTGCGCCCTTTTGGGAGTGTCTTCAATGTCAGAAGACAATCGAGACAGAATGAACTTCCTCTCTATGAGTTTCCTGGGGCACCGCTATCTGAGTTCCAGTCTCTTTTCTGGGCTGCTTGCTAAGCATCCTACCTCAGGGCACCCATTGTTTGAGAATCTCCACCAATCACCTGTGATTTCTATGGTCAGGTAGCAATCAGTTGAGCTCCCATTTGTTTTCATATATTCTGCCCACTGATTGTTGTGTCTGAACATTGTTCTTTTATTTGGGTGTAGCCATAATACACCATCCTCACATTCACCTGTGTCCATTATGCCAAACCATAAGTACCGTATATACCGTAAGCACTGTCAACCCTTTCCGTCACTTTACTGATGATCAAGAGTAGACAGATGGGTGGCAATTGGCCTAGTTTCCTGCTTTTTTTATGTCCAGGATATACCTGAGCAATTTTCCACATTGTTAGCTTAATGCCAGTGTTGCAGCTGCACTGGAACAGTTTGGCTACTGCATGACTTGTTCTGGAGTATGTCTTCAATATTGTTGCTGGAATGTTGTCAGAGCCTATAGCAGCATCAGTGGCTCCAGCTGTTTCTTGATATGACATGGAGTGAATTGGCTGACCTATGGGGACCTCAGGTGGAAAATGAGATGGATTATTCCCTTGGCATTTCTGACTGAAGATTGTTTCAACTGCTCTAGACTTGTCTTTTACACTGATCTTGCTGAGATTATTAAGGTTGGAGAAATTTGTGGAGCCTACCCATACTGTTAGTTCAATAATTGTTCAATTCTATTTGTGATAGGGCTGCAGAGTGTAGATCTGATCCACTAATATTTTAATTAATAATGGAAACTCAGGAGATGGCAGATGAATTTAACAATTATTTTACATCAGTCTTCATATATAGGATACAAGCAGCATCCAAGAAATAGCTGTAAATCAGGAAATGGAAGGGAGGGAGGAACTTAGGAAAATTACAATCACCAACAAAATGGTACTGAGTAAATTATTGGAGCTATGGGCTGGCAAGTGCCAATGGTTTTAAAGGAATGGCTAGTGAGATAGTTTATTTTCCAAACCTCCCTGAACTTGGGGAAGGTTTCAATAAATTGGAAGGTGGCAAATGTAACTCCTTTAATCAAAAAGGGAGATAGAAAGCAGGAAAGTACAGGCCAGTTAGCTTGTCACAGAGAAAATGTTAGAAGCTAAAATTAAAGTCATTGTAGCAGGGCACATGGATAAATTCAAAGTAACCAGGCAAACCCAACATGATTTTGTGAAAGGAAAATTATGTTGAACCAACTTATTGGAGATTTTTGAAAAAGTTTTGGAAAAAGAGGCCAATAGATGTAGTGTACTTAGATTTATCGAAGGCATTTGAGAAGATGCCACATGAAAGTCTATTGCCACAAATAAACGTGTAGTGGTTGGCATAATCAGTAATCTTGGTGGAAGATTAGCTAGCTAATAAGAAATAGAAAGCAGACATGAATTGGTCATTTTGTGGTTGACAAGATGTAAAAAATAATGTGCCACAGAGATCAGTGCTTTTGCTGAACTTCTTACAATTTATACAAATAACTTGGATGAATGAACAGACATTATGGTTGCTAAGTTTGCTGATGACATAATGATAGTTAGGAAAGTAAATTGTGAAGAGGATACAAGGAGACTACAAAGTATGTAGATATGTTAAGTGAGTGGGCAAAGATGTGGCAAATGGAATATAATATAGGAAAATGACAAATTGTCTATTTTGTCAGGAAGAATAAAAAAAAAACACATCTAGATTGTAAAAGATTACAGAGTTCTGAGAGGCAGCGGGATCTGAGTGTCTTTGTGTATGAGTAGCTAGTATAGTATGTAGGCACAGCTTGTAATTACCAAAGTTATTGCTTATTGCAAGGGGAATTAAATGTAAAATTAAGAAATTCATTCTTCAGTTGCGCAGCGCACTGGTAAGACCACATCGGGATTACAGTATTGATCACCTTATTTAAGGAAGGAGGTAAGTGCATTGGAAACAGATCAGAGAAGTTTACTAGACTAATACCTGGAATGGTAAGGCTGTTTTTTGAGGAAACGTTGGACCGGTTAGGCTTATATCTGCTAGAGTTTAGAAGAATGAGTATCAACAGTCTTGACAGATATGAATTAGTGTACTGTTCAAAAATCAGAGGTCACCTATTTGATGCAGAGATGAGAATTTGTTTCTCACAAAGGATTGGGAACTTTTGGAATTTTCTTCTGCAAAATGTGATGGAAGCAGACTCTCTTAATATTTCTAAGGCAGTGTTAGATAGATATGGAAAGGGGTGACTAGTTATCAGGGTGTGGTAATGTGAAGTAATTGGATCAGCCATGATATAATCATTATTAAATGGTAGACTCCGTTCAAGGGGCCGAGTGCACCTGGAACTGGTCAACATACCCATTCCATCACTTATGCTTTCCAAGACGTGGGCTTGTTTGCACAAAGTGGACTTCTTTCCAGGGAATAGCATTATTTTTGAGGGAGGGAGTTAATGTAGAAATCTGCTCAAAGTAACCGAGTGAAAACTAAACCAAGAATGTTGAACAAGGCATGGATAAGGTGAATAGCCAAGCTCCTCTCCCCAGGGTAGGGGAGGTCAAAACCAGAAGGTATAGTTTTAAAGTGAAAGCAAACAATTTAAAAGGGCCCCAAGAGGTAATTTTTTCACACAGAGAATAATGCTTCTATGGAACGAACAGCCAGAGGAAGTGGTAGAGGCGAGTACAGTTACAACATTTAAAAGATGTTTGGACTGGTACAAGATAGGATAGATTTACAGGGATATGGACCACAGGCAAATGGGACTAGTTCAGTTGGCATGGAGAATTTGGGCCGAAGAGTCTCTTCCTGTGCTGTATGACTCTATGACTCCAGGTAGTAATATGGTGTCTCACACACAGACAGTGTGCCAGGGTGAATTACAGCCTGGAGTAAGAGTCCCATGAACTATCCTATCTGTCACTCAGAAGAGATGGAATAAATGGGCCAGAATTCAAATGGTCCAGGGAAAGGAGTGTTTGAAATATTCACAAAGCCCATGGGGTAAAAATGGAGACAGTAAGGACTGCAGAAGCTGGAAACCAGAGTCAATAGATGTGAAGTTGGAAAAGCACAGCAGGTCAGACAGCAACCAAGGAGCAGCAAGTTCAATGTTTCGGACTGAAACCCTTTGTCAGGACTGGGGAGGGGGAGGGGAACCCAGAGGTAAATAGAGAGAGGAAGGTGGGGCTGGGGGAAGGGTAAGTGGGAAGGTGATAGGTGAAGGCAGGTAGGGGATAATTGTGATTGGTCAGTGGAAAAGGTGGAGTAAGGTGAGTAGGAAGATGGACAGGTTAGAACAGGTCAGAGAGGCGAGGCAGAGGAGGAGGGCTGGACATAGGATAAGGCTTGGGGGAATGGAGGGATTTTGAAGCTAGTGAAGTCAATATTGAGGCCATTGGGCTGTAAGCTTCCCAGGTGAAATATCAGGTGTTGTTCCTTCAGTTTATGTTGGGCCTCACTCTGATAGTGGAGAAGGCTAAAGATGGACATGTCGCGGGGGGAGTGGGATGGGGAACCAAAGTCGGTGGCAACTGGAAGGTTGGGTTAGCTGATGCGTGCAGAGTGCAGGTGCTCCACAAACTGGTCATTGAGTCTGCGTTTGGTCTTCCTGATGCATAGGAACCTTGATTATCCGAACGAGATGGGCGGGCACTATTTTGTTCGTATAATTGATTGTTTGGTTAATTGATTCAATGCCTTTCTGGGGCTCAGAGTTTTCTGAAGTTTCCTTTCTCTCTCTCGGAGAAAGTGAGGACTGCAGATGCTGGAGATCAGAGCTGAAAAATGTGTTGCTGGAAAAGCGCAGCAGGTCAGGCAGCATCCAAGGAGCAGGAGAATCGACGTTTTGGGCAAAAGCCCTTCCTCAGCCCTTCCTGAAGAAGGGCTTATGTCCGAAATGTCGATTCGCCTACTCCTTGGATGCTGTCTGACCTGCTGTGCTTTTCCAGCAACACATTTTCCAGCTCTTTCTCCTCTCTCTGTTTGTTTCTGAGCAGACACAGACTTGTGTGTAAGGGACCTGCAGCATTGCTGATGCCTGCCCCCCCCCCCCCCCCCCCATTTCAGTGAGTATT
>NC_057715.1:45777543-45785403 GCF_004010195.1 Chiloscyllium plagiosum
CAATCCCGGCCCCCTGTCTGATCTGCCAACACTTTTCAACCCCACCCCGTCCACCCCGCCCCTGTCTGACCCCATCGCATCCCACCCTTATCTGCCTCTAACTACGCTGTCCTGTCTGCCTCTGTCCCCATCATCACCTACCATCCGTGCCGCCAACACCCGTTCACCCTGTCCCCTGCGCTCCTGCCCCACCGTCTTCTCCCCTTCCCAAAACTGGGGCAGCAAGACTAGACACCAACAGTAAGACTGCTGCTGCCTTTGGTGGGGTGAGTCTCCAAACAGCATGCACATACACATGCAGCCACACACACTACTCTCTAATACAACGTTTTCTCAGGTTCCACCTTTGCACTGTAAAAGACAATGTTGCAGAGGTTATCTGGCGAAGGGGGGATTCAGGTACACCCCTGTGTAGAACTCCAGGGAAATTGTGGGGGAGAGAGAGAGAAGTCAGTTATTTGGAGACGGTACCCAGGCTCCCATCGATGTCCAGGACTGTTCTTGGCAGAATTTCAGTAAGCTGAGTTCGTTTTTAATCACTGTAAACAAAAGGTGAATCAGTGTTGGAAACACCTCTTTGATGTAATGTTTCTATCAGGACTTCAAGATTTCCTTCGGATAATCCGATATTCGGATAATTGATATTCGAATAATTGAGGTTCCTCGTATAGAGGAGATCACATTGGGAGCAACAGATACGATAGATCAGGTTGGATGAAGTACAAGTGAAACTCTGCCGGATCGAGAAGAATTGTTTGGGACCATGGATAGAGGTGGGATTGGATGTGAATGGGCAGGTATTACACCTCTTGTAGTTGCAGGGAAAGGTACTGAAGGTACTGGGTGTAGTGGAGAATTTTGTGGGGTCTGTAGAGTTGATGAGGGAGTCATGGAATGAACAGTCCCTGTGAAAAGGGGACAGCGGTAGGAAAATAATTTTCTTTTTGGTGGTGGGATATGATTGTAGATGATGTCGGAGAATAATGGATTTGGAGATTGTTGGGGTGGTATGTGAGAACTAAGGGGACTCTATCCTTTTTTTTTGTTGGTGGGTGTGGTTTGACTACAGAAGTGTGGGAAATGGAAGCGATGCGGTTGAGGGCATCTTAATTACTGAGAAATTAAGTAGGGATGGCATCAGATGGAGAAACAAAGGAGCTACCTGAAGAGTGGAATGTGTATGTATGCATGTATGTATGTACATAAATATATAGAGGAGAGTGTGAGCTGAGGCCAACATGCAGTCCAGGGATGTTGCTGCTTCTCACAAGTGTACTGGAAGCCTCACTCAAGACCCTGATTCAGGGTGCTGCAGCCAAGGGTGAAGGGTTTATAAAACATGAGAAGAGAGTGCTCATTGATTGAGCTATGTTCACTGCAGATGTAGTAAAATCTATAAACTTTCTTAGTTAACATTGTATTCAAACCAAGCACATTGATTTTCATTTTGACAGGCATGGATGTGGTGGGCTAAAAGGCCTTTTTCTGTGCTGCCATCCTCAATGATTCTATGATCGATCAGAGTGTTACAATGGGGATGTAGCAGCATTGGTTCGTTCTACTAATAACTGAGACCAATAATCAGATACTACCATATTTCCAATAATTTCTGGGCAACTATGAATTCAAGAATTTCTTATTCTAACGAGGATATGACTTACTTTGTAGGCCTTCTCTGTTTGATAGACTAAGAATGCTGTAATATAGAACTTAATTTAAAAATTAAACTCACTTCTTTTTGTGGTAGGCATGACTACATACTTGAGTGCTATTCCATCTTAGTGTTTGTGAGAAAAATTAGCAGTTTATGTTAACTGGTTTGTGCATTGCATCCACTTCAGATTGTCATATCCGTAAAAGTAAGTAACTTCTAAATTTTAATGATATTGAGACTGTTACAAATTAGTATTAAATTTTAAAAATCTAATATTAGTTTGCTTTTTGTGCTGTCAGATCCTGGGTGCTTTCAATGCAAATGAGACATTTCATCCTGAAGACTTCAGCCTCCTGGAAAGGATCACCCTCAGTACATCATCGGAGAAGATTAAAGCTCACATCAAACGGATGGGTTTGCATTCTAAGAGGTATGTTTGTTGTTTTGATTTCTTCTGACTTCTAAAATTATTTCATTTTGCAGGTGATAGTAATAGCAGCCATCAGGACAATTCACAAGAAATACCAAAACATTTGGGAAAACATTTGGCAGAAAATTGAATTTTTGTTTGGTAGAGACATTGCCAAGGAGAATGAACTGTTTAATGATGACAGATTGGGGACACTGTGGAGGATTAGCGAGGTGGACAGTATCATGGATAGCACATATAGAGGGGTCTCACTGCAGTTTCAGACTCCACAGGCAAAAGGGGAGTGGGTGACCATGAGGCAGAGCAGGAATCTCCTGTGGCTATTCCCTTGCAGAACAGATATATCCTGTTTTGGATATTGTTGAGGGGAATGGCCCATCAGGGGATAACAGCAGCAGCCAAATTCATGGCACTACGGTAGACTCTGCTGCGGAGGGATGGAGAAAGAGGTATAGAAATGCTTTAGTTATAGGGGATTCAATCAGAAGAGGAATAGAGAGGTGTTTCTGTGGCTGCAAATGAGAATCCAAGTGTGTTGTCGCTGTAGTGCTAGGGTCCTGGATGTCTTGGAGTGGTTGGAGGACATTCTGGAGGGGGAGGACAAACAGTCAGTGATCATGGTACATGTTAGTGCAAACAACATAGGCAAAACAAAAAGGATGAAGACCTAAAAAGCACAATATAGAGAACTGGGAAGAAAATCGAAATGTAGGACCTCAAAGTTAGTTATCTCAGGATTACTACTAGTGCCATGAGCTAGTCAGAGTAGAAACAGCAGGATGCATAGGATGAAAATGTAGCTGAATAGACAGTGTGAGGAACAGAATTTCAGATTCGTGGGGCATTTGGACCAGTGTCAAGAAATCCTGGGACATTCAGCTGCCAATCCTGTCCCTTCTCCAGCCAAGTCTCCATAGTTGTGATAATATCATAATATTGAGTACTCACCAAAGTTCTATGTTCATCTACCATGCCTATTATACTTCTCACATTCAGATCATCTCCCCTGCTCTTTTCAGCAGCATTTCCCTTCCTATTCTTGTCCTTACTCATGTTTGCCTTGGTTTCTATCTCTCCTTCAATGTCTACATCTACTGCCCAGGTATAACCTGTCCAGTTTGTGCAGGTTTGTAGGTGGGACCTGTACAAACTGGACGGATTATACCTGGGCAGAACTGGGACTGATGTCCTTGGTGGTGGTGGATACTTGGTACAGTGGTTGGGGGAAGGTTTAAACTAGTGTGGCAGGGGGATAGGAACCAGAGGACTAGGGCAGTAGATGCATCTGGATGGGTTATGCCTGGGAAGTAGATGTAGAAATTGAAGGAGAGATAGAAACCAAGGCAAACATGAGTAAGAACAAGAACAGGCAGGGAAATGCTGCTGAAAAGAGCAGGAGAAGTGCTCTGAAATGCGAGAAGTATAATAGACAAGGCAGATGAACATAGAGCTTTAGTTAGTACTTAGAACTATGATATTATCGCAATTATGGAGATTTGGCTGAAAGAGGGGGAGGACTGGCAGCTGAATGTCCCAGGATGTAAATGTTTCAGGTGTGGTAGAAAGGGATGTAAAAGTGGTGGAGGAGTTGCATTACTGGCAAAGGAGTATCTCATAGCCATACTGAGGGAGGATACATCGGAGGAGTCATGCAGCGAGGCAATGTGGGTAGAACTCAGGAATAAGAAAGGTGGAATCACAATGCTGGGGGTGTGCTACAGGCCTCTCAACAGCCAGCAGGAGATAGAGGGGTGGTTATGTAGATAGATTTTGGAAAGATGTAAAGATGGTAGGGTTGTTGTGGTGGGTGATTTTAACTTCCCCTTTATTAACTGAAATTCACTTAATGCTAGGGGCCATTCACGATATTCAGGGAGGGTTTCTTGACACAGTATGTAAACAGTCCAACCATAGAAGGGGTTATACTGGACTTATACTGGGAAATGAGCCTGGCCAAGTGAGTGAAGTTTCAGTGGGTGAGCATTTCGGGAGTAGTGACCAAAGTACCATGAGTCTTAAGTTACTCATGGATAGGGATAAGGTGCTAAATTGGTGGAAGGTGAACTATCAGAATATTAGGCAGTAACTGGAGAATTTTGATTGGAAGCAGCTGTTTGAGGGTAAATCCACATTGGACACGTGGGAGCATTTCAAACAGCAATTGATAAGACTTCAGGAACAGCGAGAATAAAGGATAGGTATGGCAAGTGTAGTGAACCTTGTATGAACAGGGATGTCATGACTTTGATCAAAAGAAAAAGGAAGCATGCATGAGGTCTAGGGGCATGGGAACTGACAAAGCCCTTGAACAAGATAAGGAAAATAGCAAAGAACTTAAAAAAGAATTAGAAGGGCTAAAAGAGGTCATGAAAAGTTTTTACCTGTAAGGAGAATTCCAAGACTTTTTATACACATATGAAAAGCAAGAAGTTAGCCAGCGAAAGAGTTAGTCCACTCAAGGACAAAGGAGATAGAAGAGGTAGGGGAGATCTTAAACTATTGTGTCGCTATTCACGAAAGAGAAGGAATTGTTTGAGGATGATTTCAGGGGAAGGAGTGTCAAATTTCTAAGCCAAGTTGCTACTAAAAAGGAAGAGGTGTTGTGCATCTTAAAAAGTGTTAAGATAGATAAGTCCTGATGGGATCTGTCTGAGAATGTTGAGGGAGGCAAGACGACAAATGCTAGGCATTGACAGACATCTTTGTATCCTCTTTGGCCACAGGTGAGATTCCAGATGACTGGAGAATGGCCAGAGTTGTCTCATTGTGTAAGAAGGATAGCAGGGATAATCCAGGAAATTACGGGTCTGTGAGACTCACATCATTGGTAGGGAAATTATTGCAAAAGCTTCTCAGGAACAAGATCTATAGGCACTTAGAAGCAAATCAACTTATAGAAATGGACAGCATGGTTTTGTGCAGGGGAGTTTGGAGAAATGTCCCATTTCCAGTAAACCTCGTACTCAGACCTTGTGAAATTGACACGTTTGTTTATTTCACAATACTGTGGGAAGAGGTCAATAACCGCTCAGCTCGGAATGACCGCTCAGCACTGATGGGTCATAACCTCTCCACTCAGCTATGGGTGTATATAGTTTATAAAGGGTTACAAATGGCTGATTGTTGATTACAAAACAATACAGGTCTAACTCCAATAGATAGTTTAACAATATTAAAAAAAGACTAACAATACTACTGGTCTAACAACATTGATTAATTGAACAATGGTAACAGAAGGCTGAAAATATTAGTGGTCTGAGAACATTTGATTAGTTGAACAATTGAAACTGATCAAGCAGCATCCTGTTCATAGTGGCAATTGGTCAGTGGCCATCAATATTAAATAGTTTGGTGACATCTTGTCTGCAGAGGTATTGTTTTAGCTGGGGCTCCCACGGAGAGAGAGAGACCCCTCGAGGGATTCGTCAGTGGGTACAGAAGTACAACAGCATTGCCAGTGAGAGAATCCAATTAATAGGTTATTTAACTAAGGTGTTTCCTGCCGTCAGGAAATGGCTGTCATAGCCAATAGTGAATGGCTTCACTAATTTAGCTAGCATGTCTCCTCTAAGCAGGGAAAATGGCTTCCACAATCAAAATGGTTTCCCTTCTCCCACAATCCCCTCTTTTCTCCATCAAAGGAGCAGGTTGGGAGCTTCGGCAAAAGGAGGAATGTAGCCCGAGCCAGGGGGTTGTCTGATGGGGGGGAGGCTCAGAATCAGACAGGTATCCCTCAGAATTGGAGTGGTCAGACTCATTGAGTTCTGGATCCGGAGGTTCTGCATTGTCGCAAGGGCTTTCGGTGAAGTGATTTTTTGTCAACTGGGCAGTCAGTGGTACAGGAGGCAGCAGTAGTGAACACAAGCATGCACAACACCACTCAATGAACATAATAAGGAGTGCGAGAAGGACAAAGATAACAACAAGGAAAATAAGCCCTTGTAGTAGGGCACTACCTCTGGACCCAATCCAGGAGCCCATCCAGCTCCACAAGTCCTACTGGGAGCCTGGTTTATTGAGCACAAAGGATGCCTGTTGGTAATGTTCTCACTGGGGTTGGGGATGTAAGTACAGCAGTCGGACCCAATGAGGCCACATGTGCCCCCTTTTTCGGCTAGCAAATAATCTACGGTCATACTTTTCTGCGAGGTGATGTTGCAAATGGCAACCGCTTCTGCGTTAAGCTGGCCCAGGGTAATGGCCATCCACTGACTCTCTATCTCCAGCCGGACAGTGACATAGGAGGGGGTGAAGATAGCTGTAATCGCTCTCTTACTGCAAACCCCTGGCTTCTCAAAAGGAGAAGAGTGTGAATGGTAAACAAAGGGGACCACTTACCCCACATAGCAGCACCCAGTCCAGGGGAGGCAGCCAGGGGTAGGCATTGTGGCCACAAATGAAGTAAGTACCATTATAGGTTCTCAAACGGCCAGTCTGAGTCTCAGTCCAAAAGGTAGTGAATGTGGTGTTTTTGGCGGTTTTGCTGAGAACCTGAAGGTGAAGTATGGTCCCATTCGCTTCTGACCGAATCGCTGTCCTGATGAGGAACAGGGAATGAGCACACCTGCTGATGCTAGCATCCCATCCTGATGAATGGTTGCTTCTCAAGCAGATGGACCCGATGGGTATGCCTCCTTCTTAGTGTCAATGAGGAGCAAGGCCAGGAATTCATGGGAGAGATTGTACTGAGGTTGGAACTAACCATTAAATTTCTCCATTTCATAGCCCGCTAATCTCCAGTGCTTCTGGCGGTTATCACCTTAAGTCCCCATTTTAACTGTGGGTGGTAACCAACTGGGAAACTTAAAGGTTGCTACCTCAGGGGACCTGTCTTGTTCTAGCCCCCATTCAGCTGTGTCTGACTTTTAAAAGGAATGGGTCGGAGGGGAATGCCTCCCTGAGAGTGCATGGATATATGGGCACATACCCAGCAGCTGGAACGGTTAATCTTCTGAGCATAAGCATAAGACATATAAAAAAAGGTGTTGACATGCAGTTCTCGACCGCTAGGGTTCCCCTGGCCATCCTCTCTGCCCCATTCATGTTGGGTCCATGTCACCAGGGTGAGGAGGAGCACGGCAACAATTGTGGTAGCTAGTCGGCCTCTTGTATGGTTGTTGGGAGAGCTGGTGCCTGCTGCACTGTCCGTTTGGGTTCTCCCTGGTGCGGTGCTCTTTTCCATCGGGTCCCATGTGTCCAGTCGAGTCTTCCTTCTACCTTCACAGCCATCTGTGTTGTCAGGAGTACGAGGAATGGGCCTTTCCACCTTGGAGAAAAATAATTCTTTTCAAGCGATTTTATCATGAAACTGGTACAGTTCAGAACAGAAGAGAGTCAAACAGTCAGGGCAGGCAGGGACAAGGTAGGACTAATAAATTAAACTGCATTTATTTCAATGCAAGGGGCCTAACAGGGAAGGCAGATAAACTCAGGGCATGAACATGGGACTGGGATATCATAGCAATTACAGAAACATGGCTCAGGGATGGGCAGGACTGGCAGCTTAATGTTCCAGGAAACAAATGCTACAGGAAGGATAGAAAGGGCAAAAGAGGAGGGGGAGTGGCATTTTTGATCAGGGATAGCATTACAGCTGTGCTAACGGAGGATATTCCTGGAAATTCCTAGAGGGATAGCATTACAGCTGTGCTAACGGAGGATATTCCTGGAAATTCCTAGAACTGAGAAATAAGAAAGGGATGATCACCTTATTGGGATTGTATTATAGACCCCCCCAATAGTCAGAGGGAAATTGAGAAACAAACTTGTAAGGAGA
>NC_057715.1:45785762-45800793 GCF_004010195.1 Chiloscyllium plagiosum
GGAGGGCAAAAAGGGGACATGAGATAGCTTTGGCAAATAAAGTTAAAGAGAATCCAAAAGGTTTTTACAAATACATTAAGGACAAAAGGATAACTAGGGAGAGAATCGGGCCCTCAAAGATCAGCAAGGCAGCTTTGTGTGGAGGCGCAGAAAATGGGGGAGATACTAAATGAGAATTTTGCATCAGTATTTACTGTGGAAAAAGATATGGAAGATATAGAATGTAAGGAAATAGATGGTGACACCTTGCAAAATGTCCATATTACAGAGGAGGAAGTGCTGGATGTCTTGAAACACATAAAGGTGGATAGATCGCCAGGACTTGATCAGGTGTACTCTAGAACTCTGTGGGAAGCTAGAGAAGTGATAACTGGGCCTCTTGCTGAGATATTTGTATCATCGATAGTCACAGGTGAGGTGCTGAAAGACTGGAGGTTGGCTAAGTGGTGCCACTCTTTAGGAAACTATAGACCAGTGAGCCTGACATTGGTGGTGGGCACGTTGTTGGAGGGAATCCTGAGGGACAGGCTGTACATGTATTTGGAAAGGCAAGGACTAATTAGGGAAAGTCCACATGGCTTTGTGCCTGGGAAATCATGTCTCATAAACTTGATTGAGTTTTTGTTTGAAGAAGCAATAAAGAGATTGATGAGGGCAGAGCAGTAGATGGGATATATAAGGACTTCAGGAAGGTGTTCGATAAGGTTCCCCATGGGAGACTGGTTAGCAAGGTTAGATCTCACGGAATAAAGGGAGAACTAGCCATTTGGATACAGAACTGGCTCAAAGGTAGAAGACAGAGGGTGGTGGTGGAGGGTTGATTTTCAGATTGGTGGCCTGTGATCAGTGGAGTGCCACAAGGATCGGTGCTGGGAACTCTACTTTTTGTCATTTACATAAGTGATTTGGATGCAAGCATAAGCGATATAGTTAGTAATTTTTCAGTTGACATCAAAATTGGAAGTGTAGTGGACAGCAAAGAAGGTTACCTCACATTACAAAGAGGTACATCAGTAGTTCGATGGTCATGTATCCAGTGTCTACAGTAGTTGACCATACCCATGAAGGCTAAAAAGTCAGTTTGCGTCATGGGTGGGATGAACTTAGTGCTAGCTGCAATGCAATCTGGATACAGGGGTCTGAGGCTATGCAAAAGATCGTAGACCAAGTCGTGCACTGTTCTCTGGCAAAGTTGCATTTTCTCGACGGAAACTTTGTGTCCATTCCGCGCCAGGCAGTGGAGCAGGGCGACAGTCTTTCTCGCAAGCATCAATGGAGGTGGAAGCTGCCAATAAATCATCAGCGTATTGTAGCAAGATGTTTTCACATGACAGTTGGAGGCCTCTGAGCGTCTGGTCGACTGTGGAGGCATATATCGTGGGGCTGTCCGTATACCCTTGGGGAAGTCAGATCCATGTATATTGGCAACCGCCGGAAGTAAAGACGAAAAGGTACTGGCTGTCATGGGACAATTTGATGGAGAAAAACTCTGAACAGGGGTCAGTTATGGAAAAGCAAGTGGCAGAGGCAGGGAGATGAGTAAGAATGGCATTGGTGCCCAGTACTACCAGAGAGCAGAGGACAGCAATAGCATTCATGGCCCTCAGATCCTGGACGAAACGCCACCTTCCCAGTTTTCCTGGTTTTGGGATCAGACATATAGGGGTGTTACAGGGGCTGATGGTAGGTATTAAAATGCCTTGTTGTAGGAGGGAGTCGATAACAGGTTTGATTCCCTCTGTTGCGGCCAGCGATAGAGTGTACTGCCGTACTGACGGCAGGACAGCTCCCTGCTTCACCGTGACCATATGTGGTGAAGCGGAGAGGACCAGGCCTACATGATTAGAGTGAAAGTGAGGGCTGCAGATGCTGGAGATCAGAGCTGAAAATGTGTTGCTGGAAAAGCGCAGCAGGTCAGGCAGCATCCAAGCAACAGGAGAATCGATGTTTCAGGCATAAGCCCTTCTTCAGGAAGCCCTTCCTGAAGAAGGGCTTATGCCCGAAACGTCGATTCTCCTGTTCCTTGGATGCTGCCTGACCTGCTGCGCTTTTCCAGCAACACATTTTCAGCTACATGATTAGAGTGTTGTGCCCACAGCGACACTGGCAGGTCAGCCAGTAGGAGGGGGTTGTTGTGGGGGAATGCACAATAAAGGTGACCTCCACGAATGTGTGAGGGTAGCGCACACAAGATTCTTCCTGCCTTAGACAAGCAATATGAACTGACAAAGACTTTCCAGAGTCGAGGGGCGCAAAGTGCTGAGACAGCTGTCGTAACCTAGTTACCATGGGTCCCAAGTCTTTGGAATGTAATGGGGTCTTAATGATAAGGGGAATGTGGTGAACTGAGGCAGGGTTATGGCAAAACAGTGATGTCTGCTCAGCAATGAGCAGAACATTCATAGCTACACCCTTGGGACCAATGAAACACAAACCAGTGAGCGCTAGCTGAGAGGGCAGGGTGAGGAGGGGATAGGCAAGAGTGGAGTAGGGTGACCCCGGTTCACGTGGGAAGGATGCAGTGCAGTGAAATTTGCATAGGAAACAGCCTGTCAGAACCACCTAGCACAGGAAGGAGGTTGCAGGGAACAAAGGGGAATTCGGCAAAAGGGACAGGAAGGGGTCCAGAAAGGCATACATAGGTCCGGACGAGCATGACCAACTGTTGGCAGTCTCAACAGGGGAAGACAGGTGTGGAAGTGTGGAAATGGCAGCCTGCACCATAGAGTAGTGGGAATCAGGGATTTCTAAGGTGAGACCCCGGGAGGGCAGTGAATTGACGCATTTAATGTACAAAGGGTTTGACGACCCAAGAGGGCTACCGGACAGGATGAGGAAATTATAGCTGTGGCAGGGACGGTGACTGGTCCGACGCTAAAAGGAACTGGATTAGAAAGTGGTTCTATTATGGGTACTCCTGAGACACCTACAGTGCGGACATATCAGAACTGAGGGGAAGGTCCGCAGAGGGAGGTGCAGATGAGTGTGTGGCTCCACAGTCCACCAAAACTGAAAAGAGACGACCCCCACCTCTACATCCATCATGGGATTTTCAGACTGGGCATGGGAGAGGTGTATTGAGGCAGCCTCCAAAACCTCACTCCCGAAGCAGCCCTTGGCTCTTCGGGCATGGGAAAATAGGTTGTCCATTATATAGGCTACTGAGGCTGTCCCTGTGGAAGAGTATGGTTCCACTGGGAAAGTGAAGGTGGTGTATGGGTGGAAACCATAGGTGACCGCTTGAGGGGTTGCTAACCAACCATCTGTTTCCCAGTGACCCAGTTTGCTGCACGCCCTACATTTATCCCCACTTCTGCCCGACACCGCTGTGAATTTTGTCCTGATTCCATGGCTGCATGAGCTGAGGGTATGCTTCCTTCTCTCTCATACACTCAAACAATCCCTGTCGATCTAAATTGTTTAGAGTGTTGAGTGTATCTGCCCACTTGGCTGTTTGCCAGGTTAGGTTTTGGGTCTTGTAGACCTGAGTATGTCTAGGCCGCATACAATTCACAAGGGTCAATGGTGCTAACTTATCATTCTCTGACAAAGGGATGCCTGAGGACTCCCAACCATCTTTGAAGTGGGCAGTGAAATCAGAGATGGGCTTGTTAGCGTTTTGAAGTCAGCCCTGTTGCCTTGCAGCTGCCATGATGGCATCTTTAATGCTATTCCCAAGCCAGGTGGAGAAAGCGCGCGCATTCGCCCATGGCTCGATGGGAAATTCAATAGAGGTTGATGGTTGGTTAGTCCTGTTTGCCAACCGCAGTAAAGTCTAGACATCCTGCGGTAAGCAATTATAAATATCACAAATTTGTAGGAGCCAATTGAAAAATGGTACCAGTCGCTTTAGTGGCTCAGGGGCATCCTGGAGCATGCCTCGGACCACACAGTGAGTCCAGGGCTTTTTGAAAGGCATAGTGCCTATCATAATGTGGGGTGCTGGTTATCGGGGGTCTGGATCTTCAATGCTGCAGCTGCATTGTGAGTAAGTCTGGTGTTGGAAGTGGGATCGGTTCTTACTTAATTTGGGTGTTCTGTCCCTGATGAGCTCCCTACAATTGATGCCTCTGAAATCCCACGATTTACGGTTGCAAGGGGCGTGGGAGGGCATATGGCAATAAATGCAGCGACCCAACTTACTAGTGGGTCTGGCTCCAGAGCTGGGAAAGGAACTTTAGGATATTGAGGGGTGTACGGCAGCGGGTCAGTGGGTGGGGAATCGGAAGATGCAGGGGTGTCTGAAGCTGACAACGACCTGTATTTTCAGGGGGCAGGTGCCCTTTCCAAACTGTCTTAAACTTTTTCAGGCATTGAAGCATGTAGTCAGTGTTCCAAGAAGGGTCACTGTACCCGCCCTCAATATGCGTTCTCCAGTACTCAATTTTCTCCAATTTAAAGGAGCCCCCATAAGGCTAATTTCTGTGGGACCACCCATATACATTGGAGATAAAGAGAATGATATATCTACTGTCACCCGTTTCCTTCCATACTGTGTCAGCGGTGACTCTGGTGTTACCAGAGGAACTCCTACCTTGTTCTTGCAGCATACGTGTTTACTGTGGCACGTTCTGTATCCTCCGTGAGAGGGTTAGTGGATGCGGACTGTCCGTCCCAGCGAGACAAGGTAGACACGTCACCGGGGGCAGTCCTTCTCCCAAGGGTTTCTAGTTCTGCAACCCCATTTACCTGTGAACAGTTGTATGGGAAACAAAGAACAGACAACAATACGAACGAACATGGACAGGATGAACAGGTAAGATAAATGAACAAGACAAACCCAGGTACCATGGTCAATTTCTCAAGCTTTCCCTGCTTTGAACTTGAATTACTGCTCGGCAGCGATCTTTCCTGGGTCCCGTCTTATCTTGGTGTCTCCCCAACCTGTTGGCTCAGGGTGCAATCACACAGCCGGCCGAATTTTAGGAAAATAATTTAGAAATTTAGAGAGGCAATCTTTCTGTTCTTTTGCCTTGCCGTAGCATCTGTCCCCAACTTAGGATCAGCTTGCCAGCTTAGGTCAGGATCACGCAATTGGCTGAATTTTAAAAATTTAGGTTTGCTCTTGAGCCCCGTTGTAATCAAGGGGTCCTGTCGACTAACATCAAACTGACGGAGAAATGTCCCATTTACAATAAACCTCATATGCAGACCTTGTGAAATTGGCACGTTTATTTATTTCATGATACGATGGGAAGAGGTCAGTGAGCGCTCAGCTCAGAATGACCGCTCAGCACTGATGGGTCATAACCTCTCCACTCATCTACAGATGTTCATGGTTTATAAAGAGTTACAAATGACTGATTGTTGATTACAAAACAATACAGGTCTAACTATGATAGATAGGTTAACAAATATTAAAAAAAGGCTAACAATACCACTGGTCTAACATTGATTATTTGAACATTGGTAACAGAAGGCTGATGATGTTACTCATCTGAGAAAATTGAATAGTTGGACAATTGAAACTGACAGAGTAGCATTCTGTTCATAGTTGCAAATGGTCAGTGGCTATCAATATTAAATAGTTTGGTTCCATCTTGCTTGCGGGGGTGTTGTTTCAGCTGGAGCTCCCATGGAGAGAGAGAGACCCCTCGGGGGAGTCATCAGTGTGTGCGGAGGTACAACAGCATTGTCTGTGAGAGAAGCCAATTAGCAGATATTTAACTAATGTGTTTCCTGCAGTCAGGGAAATGGCTTCCACAGTCAGAATGATTTCCCTGCTCCCACAGCCTCATGAACTTGATAAGCGTTTTTTGAAGAGGTGACAAAGATGATTATTGAGGGAAAAGAGATTGATGTTGTCTACATGGACTTCAGTAAAGCTTTGACAAGGTCTGTCATGACAAACTGGTACAAAAGGTGAACTGACATGGTATCGGGGTGAGCTGGCAAGATGGATACAGAACTGACTTAGTTATAGGAGACAGAGGGTAGCGATGGAAGGATGGCTTTCAGAATGGAGGGTTATGACTAGTGTGCTCCACAGGGCTGGGATCTCTGCTGTTCATAGTCTATATAAATGATTTGGAGGAAAACGTGGCTAGTCTAATTAGTAAGTTGCGGACGATATAAAGATTGGTTGAATTGTGGATAATGAGGAGGATTGTCAGAGGATACAGCAGGATATAGATCAGTTGGAGGCAAAAGCAGAAAATGTGAGGTGATGCATTTTGGAAGGTCAAGTACAGGTGGAAATTATACAGTGCATGGCAGAACCCTTAGGAATATTGATATGCAGAGGGAAATGGCTGGGCAGGTCCACAGGTTGTTGAAAGTGGCAGTATGGTAGATAAGGTAGTAAAAGTGCCTTTGGCATGTTTGGCTTCAACTGAAGGGACATTGAGTGTAAGGTTAGACAAGTTATGTTGCAGCATTATTGGACTACACTTGGAACATTGCTTACGGTTCTGGTCACCACACTACCAGAAGGATGTGGATGCTTTGGAGAGGGTACAGAAAAGTTTACCAGAGATTTTCACTGTGAAGAAAGGTTGGATAGACTGGGTTTGTTTTCACTGGAACTCAGGAGGTTGAGGGGCAACCTGCTAGAAGTGTGTAAGATTGTGAATGGCTTGGATAGAAAGTGAAGTATGAGGCTTTTTCCCAGGCTGGAGGGTAAATTACTAGGAGACACAGATTCAAGGTGCAGTGGGGGATGTTTAAAAGAAATGTGCACGGCAAGTTTTTCACACAAATTTAAATTTTAAAGCAGACAAGTTGACTTTGGTCAGTGCATTGCCCTGACAAGTAAACCAGTTATCAATTTTGTTGAGTTGAAACAGATGCAATGTGTGTTCATATTCTTTCTGTCTGCATAGAACATGACCTTTTTATTAAAATATGCAGCTTCTAGTACACACAAGATCATCATATTACCAGCTTGACTGACAATCCTATATTGATTGTCAGTATAATTGCTTGTGCACTCAGGGTTAGTTACTAAATGCTCTCCAATCACAGAATCACATTTAAGGTTAAATCTACCTTCACTAGTCAATATATGCATTGGGGCTCCTAAAGTTCTAAGCACTTTGGCCTTATTGGCAACCTCCTAAATAACCGTCTGGTAGGATAAAGGCTACCCTAATCAAATAATTTCTTGCTGTATATTATGCAAGCTCATGAACAGATTGAAGGCCATCACTTGTAGTCTAGAAAACTACCCAGTTTATCTGAGATTTTCTGTGAAGAGGAAGATATCTCTTAAGTTTGAGTAATGTGGTGAATGAATTTCTGAGCCAGTGTGACGCTAGGTATAAGACTGGTGGCTTGCAGCAAAAAGCATGTCTCATCAGCTGTTCGCAACAAACAAGTTACTGACTGTACCAATGTGACCATGCTTGCAAAACTCACAACACAATATCCAGTTCCACTCTTCAAGTCAATACATGTCTACATTCTATGCCGTCTTCACAACATACTTTTCTACTTACCTTAGTATTATTTTCAAATGTACTGACCATGCCATTGCTCCCCTGTTTAAAGTCACTGATGTCAATTGTAGAAAGCTGAGACCCCAGCGCACATCCCTATGAGATTCCACTCATCATATCCTGTCAGTCAGAATAAGACACATTTATGCATATTCTCTACTTTCTGCAAGCCAGCTGGCCAATCTTCTATCTATGCCTATCTATTATTCGTACACCATGTGCTTTCACTTTCTCAATAGCATTTTATGTGGCACTTTGTCAAATGCCTTCTGGAAATTCAAGTACAGTTATATCTATAGGCTCTTCCTAATCCACAACGTATATTAATTCTTCAAAGAAGTCTAATAAATTGACATTTGGTTGTGAGGTGTGATGATAGGTGGTAATCAGCAAGCGGCCTCCTTGGCCAAGTTTGACTTTGTGCCATGAGATTGGAGTCAATGTTGACACCTCCCAGGGGTACACTACTGTGTCACAACTTCGGTTAGAACTGTCCTGTCATAGGACAATAAGACAGGACCTACCCCAGGGATGATGACGCGGTGTCTGGGTCATTATAAGATGTGATTCAATGATTACATGAGGCAGCTGCTTGACTAGTCCATGAGGCAGCTGTCTCAATTTGGGCCCAAGCCACAGATGTTATTAAGGAGGGCTTTGCAGTAACGTGTGTGTAGTTGCTATTTGTAATGTCTTCATTGAAGCTTTGTGGTCCTTCCATTTTTATTCATTTTATTTAAACTTTGCAACTAGGTAACTTGCTGGTCTACTATCACTGGTCAATTAATTGTAGGTCTGGTGAAGCCAATTTACTTTCCCTCACAGTCATTATTGAGCCAGACTGGGATTATCTTATGGCAATCAATAATAGGTCAGCACAAGTCTAGCTTTACATGTCACTATTTTATGAATTGAATTGTAGTTCCACCAGCTGCCTAACATTGGTGTCATCTGCACCTTCACCTCCCCAATCTTTATATGGGATAGGAACAACTAAAATGATAACTCTCTTTGCACATGTTGGGAAGGGGATAGTATTGTGCCTTTCAGTGTTGGGGACAAGGAGTCTGGAGATCGTAGAGGGAAGATCTCCAAAGCACATGAGGTCAATGAAAGATTTGGAGTTGAGGGTTTGATGTTTGGTGGGTGGGGTCAAGGTTTGGGTGAGTTTAGAAGAAATGTTCCAAAATTGCTAATTAGCCACTGTTTGGTAGAGTGATATAGCACTACCTTTGCCAGTAGGTTTGATCGGTGTTCAAGAGGAATGTCAGGATTTCTGTATGTATGATGCAGGTATAAATAAAGGTTGACTTCATGATTGGATACTGTCCTTCATGGCGATTTTTCAGTGCCATTTATTTTTAAGACTGGAAATGACCCTTTCACTAATGATTACTGGTTCCAGCACTCCCAGATTCACAAACTGTTCCAGTTCCACCTCCACATTAGGCCAGATGACATACAGCACCAGAAGCACCTTCAGACTCTGAGGATGAGCCACTGGCTTCGGCTGTAATTTATTTTTGACTCCTTTCATTTCCTGTATGGTTCCTTTGAGAGCATAGAGTCACAGAGTGAGATATGTACAGCACAGAAACAGAACCTTTGGTTCAACTCGTTCATGCCGACCAGATATCATAACCTAATCTAGTCCCATTTGCCAGCATTTGGCCCATATCCCTCCAAACCCTTCCTATTCATATACCCATCTAGATGCCTTTTAAATGCTATAATTGTACCAGCTTCCACCACTTCCTGGGACAGCTCATTCCATACATGTGAAAAAGTTTCCCCTTAGGTCCCTTTTATATATTTCCCCTCTCACTCTAAACCTATGCCCTCTAGTTCTGGACTCCCCCACCCCAGGGAAAAGACCTTGTCCTCCAACACTCCAGGGAAAACAGCCCCAGTCTATTTATCCTCTCCCTATAGCTCAAATCCTCCAATCCTGGCAACATCCTTATAAATCTTTTCTGAACCCTTTCTAGTTTCACAACACAAAAGCCCCTAACCAACAGCCTGTACAGCCGCAATATGACCTCCTAACTCCTACACTCAATGCTCTGTCCAATAAAGGAAAGCATACCAAATGCCTTCTTCACAATCCCATCAACCTACAACTCTACTTTCAAGGAACTATGAACCTGCACTCCAAGGTCTCTTTGTTCAGGACCTTACCATTAAGTGTATAAGTCCTGCTCTGATTTGCTTTTCCAAAATGCAGCACCTCACATTTATCTAAATTAAAATCCATCTGCCACTCCTCAGCCCATTGGCCCATCTGATCAAGATCCTGTTGTACTCTGAGGTAACCTTCTTCGCTATCCACTGCACCTCCAATTTTGGTGTCATCTGCAAACTTACTAACTAAAACTCCTATGGTTCACATCAAAATCATTTATACAAATGATGAAAAGCAGTACACCCAGCACCGATCCTTGTGGCACATTACTGGTCACATCTTTGTGCTTGATAGGATCTCTTGCAAATTAATGTTTTATTCCACCAGCTTATTAACCACAGCCCAGTTTAACCATAACTTCTGAAATATCTGAATAATTCAGGGTATTTGCCTTTTAACAATATAAAGTGGCAATTCTGCTATATTTTCAGCAGTACACAGCCAATGTAACCATATGTCCCATGCATGTTCATAATATAATCTTAGCTTCAATGGTAGTGCCCTCAACTTCTCTCTGTAGACAAATTAAGAAATCAGGTATACCACAGCACCTAAATCAATATCCATTTTTGTTGTCCTGCCTTCTACTTTGGAAAGAACCCAGAAGTGATTGTTTTCGGGCCATAATAACAGGTTGTTTACAGAGAACAGTACGGCACAGTCCAGGCCCTTTGGCCCTTGATGATGTGCCAAACGTTTACGTTACCCTAAGGTAAAACTAACCTACATTACCTTCATTTTACTATCATCTATGTGCCTATCCAAGAATCGCCTAAATATCCCTAATGTATCTGACTCTACTACCACTGCTGGCAGTGCATTCCTCACACCCATCACACTCTCTGTAAAGAACCTACCTCTGACATCTCCCCTAAACCTTCCTCTAAACATTTAAAAATTATGCCCCCCTCATGTTAGACATTTCCACCCTGGGAAAAAGTCTTGACTATTCATTCAATCTATGCCTGTCATCATCTTGTACACCACTATTAAGTCACCTTTCACCCTTCTTCACTTCAATGAAAAAAGTCTTAGCTCCTGCAACCTCTCTAAAGCTTCCATATCCTTCCTATAATGAGGCGACCAGAATTGTACATAATATTCCAGATGTAATCTAACCAGGATGCTCTTGAGCTACAGCATTAGCCCTGCAGCTCTTAAACTCAGTCCCCTTGCTAATGAAAGCCAATATACCATATGCCTTACCATACACCTTCTCAACAACTCCATCAATTTGGATGGCAACTTTGAGGGATGTCTGGACATGGACCCCAAGATCACTCTGTTCCTTCACACCGACAAGAATCCTGCCTTTAACCCTGTATTCTGTGTTTAAAATTGACCTTTCAAAAATGAATCACTTCACACTTTTCCAGGTTGAACTTCATCTGCCATTTATCCAGTTTTGCATCCTGTCAATGTCCCATTGCAACTTACAACAGCCCTTCCCATTCTATTTAACTGAAACTCTGCTGACTCTGGGCCTTCTGCTTCTTTTATAGACCCAGCTGACACCAGCCTAGTCTACTCCCTGGCTGCAGGGTGCATCTTGTGCCTTGTCCTCATGGATGTTTCTTTTGCACTCTCCTTCTCTTGTTTGGGTTGTATGCAGGTAAAAACAGGGTAAAACAAGGGCTGCAGATGCTAGAAATCAGATTCTAGATTAGAGTGGTGCTGGAAAAGCACAGCAGTACAGGCAGCAACCGAGGAGCAAGAAAGTCGACGTTTCGGGCAAAACAACCTCATCAGGAATAGAGGTTGTATGCAGTAATTTCAAACAATATGACCCAGCTGCTTACAACTACAGCACTGGGTTTTTTGAGTACAACATATTGAGTCCTTGTGGCCATTCTTGACAAATGGTAAATCTGAATAGGGGGATTTTATGGATGATGTTCACATCTCCACAATGGGGACTAGACTGGTACCAAGCTACACCCCTCTGGGTCACCTGATCAGTTTTCTTCATGGGGTAGCACCTTCACTACATACATAACGGGGTAAGTAACGGGGCTCAGGTCTCTGGCACGGAGCCTGTCCCCGTTACTCAGAAGGGAAGGGTGAAGAAGAGCAGAGCAGTACTGATCAGTTTTCTTCATGGGGTAGCACCTTCACTACATACATAACAATAGGTAGACCCACAATGCCATTAGAAAGGAAGTTTCAGGATTTTAACCCAACAATATAATAAACTAGGAACAAATTACTCTACCTTACCCACTACTCATCAAATTAGATTTCTCTATCAAACCACAAACAACAAAACTAAGGACTTATACCCTTTGTGTCCCTTCCAATATTCCTTTCTCAGTCCCGAAAGATGGCTCCTAAGCAGCCAATTACCTCAGTTTTCCTGTGATGTCACCCTGATTGTTTCTTTCTGTTCAGAATGAAGTTTTTTTTTTAATTTTTAATTACTCGCCACCTGGATCAAGCTCCTCCCTCAGGCTCCACTCCACATCCCTGATTCCCAATGAGTAGGCCTCACAGACTCAGCAGTAAATTTATCACTCACCATTCAGTGCAAACTCTTTCCCTACAGGTTCTGCTCCAAGACTTCAATTGTGTGTCATCACAATGTGGCTTTCCTGTTAAATTCACTCTTTGTGCTGGGCCTCTGATCTTGCGCTTCAGTTTCTCTTGTTAGCAACCTTACAAACTGTAAACCAGAAAAGCAAGCAAAAAACATATGTTCCCCTCAGCACTGAATTCCCAGGCTGCTCCAAAATGTGTACTCACTCCAGATGAGATCTCTCTTTAGTGTAAATCTTACTGGTCACACACTTTCACCAGACCTCTTAAATGGAGCTGAGGTAAACCAAGTTGAAAATCACTCGTAATTAACACCTATAGAGGCCCAATTCAGGTTTCAGGTGATGTATTGATAACTGTTCCTCTGTCAGCTACCTTTTAACTAGACTACTGAATTATAAACTTTTCTAAAAATTAAAGAAAATAAACTTTTACCAGTTCTATTCCCACACTGCTCCAAAATTACCAAAATGCATATTCACTTGGGCTGTGCCTCACTCCAGATGTGATTTCTTCTTCCAGACTATGCAAAGCTTACTGTGGGATCCCTTTGTGTTGATTTAATATAATTATAGAACATTGGCGGAACACAGTAGGTCTGGTAGCAAGTGGGCGGCACGGTGGCACAGTGGTTAGCACTGCTGCCTCACAGCGCCTGAGACCCGGGTTCAATTCCCGCCTCAGGCGACTGACTGTGTGGAGTTTGCACATTCTCCCCGTGTCTGCGTGGGTTTCCTCCGGGTGCTCCGGTTTCCTCCCACAGTCCAAAGATGTGCAGGTCAGGTGAATTGGCCATGCTAAATTACACCGTAGCGTTAGGTAAGGGGTAAATGTAGGGGTATGGGTGGGTTGGGCTTTGGGGGGTCGGTGTGGACTTGTTGGGCTGAAGGGCCTGTTTCCACACTGTAATGTAATCTAATCTAAAAGTGTGGAAAGAGAAACAGGGTTAGCATTTTGAAGTATTTTGTTTTAATTTAAATGTTTAAAGCAACTTCTCTTGCTCCTTTAGTTGCTGTAGGTTTCTGCTTAACATTTGGATTTTATTCAAAAGATTTTGCAATATTGTTGATCCTCACCTCATTTTCCTCCAAACCTAAAAAAAATCTGCTTCAGTCTCTGAAGTGTCAGGAAGTCCTTTCTAATTCATTTCCATTTACATGTATGTTTACATTTACATCTACATCCAGAAATGACGATAAAATGCATTTGGAATATGAACACACTGTAATAGAATTTCCTTTTGTCATTCAGACTACTACTGTTGTTTAAGAGAGAAGGAGGTGGACATTTCATCTGCCTGAATCACTCTAACTTGATATAACATTTCTCTGTTTGGATTCTGACCACCTTCAAAATCTCAGTCTTTATCCCAGCCATGTATGTAGCGTTAAGGATACTTAGAGCAAGTAAATGGTCTTTTATAAGGGGTTGATTAAAGACACTACAGACAGCTGTTGATTCCACACATATTGATTACCAAATTGAATAGGAATAAAACTGGGGAAGAACTGATTATCTTCATTTTGTTTTGTTAGTGGAAGTGATTTGCTCATGAAGGTAGATGCACTTTTATCATCAATGCCAAAAATGGAATCTCGGAAAGATGTCAAGTTTCCTCAAGATCAGTTGAGGTAATAACAGATTCAATTGCTGCTCTGTTTTTCAACTATGTTGTATTACTAGCATTAACTGACCTACATTGTCAAAATGTTTGTTTTTGATCTGCAGTGTAGTAAAAATAAAACCTCAAGATGGAGTCTTTTATGAAGTGGTGGTCATTCTTGATCCACTAAGCAGAGAGGCACAAAGGATGGCCCCATTGCTAATGGTGAGAATATAAATGTTCATTCAACAACACACATTGTTCTCAATTTATTTTGAACAAGCATCCAGAATAGGCTGACAGTGTGGATTATTAAAAGAAAAAAGGTTGGTATGTATTCTGCAGAATACAATGTAGGACAGTTTCTGAATCTACCATCCTCCAGATATGAGCACATTTAGACTTCAGTTTTTGTTTCATATGACTGGCTACCTTATTGACAAAAATTACGTAGAATTGCTGATTTGTGAAAAGTAATTGCAATTTGGACTTTGCAGTTTCACTGAATTTGTGATTAGATCTGAGTGCTCTGGTTTCCTCCCCCAGTCCAAAGATGTGCAAGTCAGGTGAATTGGTCATGCTAAATTGCCCATAGTGTTGCCCATAGTCAGACGGTAAATGGGTCTGGGTGGGTTACTCTTCAGAGAGTCGGTGTGGACTGGTTGGGCTGAAGAGCCTGTTTCCACAATGTAGGGAATCTAATCTAAATTTCTCTTGTCACCTTCTGGATTTTTTTTTGTTGTAGAGATAAGGACCTCTCAGTTCTGCTGGACTTTATTCTGGGATTTAAAGTGAGGTTGCTAATGAGATAGTAGATGAATTGGCGTTGATTTTCTAAAGTTTGTTAGGTTTGAGGAAATTCTATCCAGACTGGAAACTATAGGCTAGTTGGCTTGACATCTGTCACGGGGAAGGTGTTAGAATTGACCATGAAAGGATTTATAATGCACCCATGGAATAATTCAAGGTCATTTGGAAGAGTCAGCATAGTTTTGTGAAAGTGAAATCATGTTTAACCAATCTATTAGAATTCCTTGAAAGAGTGATATGCACTATCAATAAGTGGGAATCTGTTGATATACCGATTTGATAATACACAAAGTAGAAGGAGAAAGTGAGGACTGCAGATGCTGGAGACCAGAGTTGAAAAATGTGGTGCTGGGAAAACACAGCAGACCAGGCAGCATCCGAGGAGCAGGAGAATCGACATTTCGGGCATAAGCCTTTCTTCAGGAATGAGGCTGGTGTGCCAAGCGGGCTGAGATAAAAGGTACGGGG
>NC_057715.1:45801626-45842726 GCF_004010195.1 Chiloscyllium plagiosum
CCAGTGTAGCTGCGGAAGATGGACTGTTCCACATATCCAACGAAGAGGCAGGCATAGCTGGGGCCCATGCGGGTGCCCATGGCTACTCCTTTGGTTTGGAGGAAATGGGAGGATTGGAAGGAGAAGTTATTAAGAGTGAAGACCAGTTCAGTCAGTCGAAGGAGGGTGTCAGTGGAAGGGTACTGGTTGGGTCGGCGGGAGAGGAAGAAGCAGAGGGCTTGGAGGCCTTCATGATGGGGGGTGGACGTGTATAGGGACTGGATGTCCATCATGAAGATAAGGCGTTGGGGGCCGGGGAAGCGAAAATCATGGAGGAGGTGGAGGGCGTGGATGGTGTCCCGAACGTAGGTGGGTAGTTCAGGACAGTGTCGAGGTATGCAGAGATGAGTTCGGTGGGCAGGAGCAGGCTGAGACAATGGGTCGGCCGGGTCAGTTGGTTTTGTGGATTTTGGGCAGGAAGTAGTAACGGGCGGTGCGGGGTTGTGGGACTATGAGGTTGGAGGTGGTGGATGGGAGATCTCCTGAGGTAATGAGGTTATGGATGGTCTGGGAGATGATGGTTTGGTGGTGGGAGGTGGGGTCATGGTCAAAGGGGCAGTAGGAGGAGGTGTCCGCGAGTTGGCATCTAGCTTCACCGGTGTAAAGGTCGGTGCGCCAAACTACTACTGTGCCTCCCTTGTCTGCCGGTTTGATGGTGAGGTTGGGGTTGGAGCGGAGGGAGTGGAGGGCTGCGCGTTGTGAGATTGAGAGGTTGGAGTGGGTGAGAAGGGTGGACAGATTGAGGCGGTCAATGTCGCAGCGGCAGTTGGATATGAAGAGATCGCCATTCCTTCACTATTGCTGGGATTCCCTCCCAAATGGCATTGTGGGTCAACCCATAGCTGGTGGACTGCAGCAGTTCAAGAAGACCACCTTCTCAAGGGCAACTAGGGATGGGCAATAAGTGCTGGCCAGACAGCGATACCCATATCCCACAAAAAAATAAAAATAAACAAAACTTTTCACAGGACTGTTCAGTAAACCATATTAAACCTCTAAGTAAACAGTCTCAAATCTACCCTAGCTATCTGCCTTGAACACGTGTTTATGAGGATTTCTTACAGTTTATCCAAATTAGGCCCCACTGATATGTTTGAACTGTTTGTCTGAAAATACTGGTATTATCTGTTCAAAAGGAGATAATGTTTCCCAGACTTTGAGAGTTGGCTAATGTTTCAGGATTTCCAGTTGTCAGTTTGGGCTTCCTCTTTTGTCTAGTTCTGGTCTTCGGACCATCTCGCCAAGGCGGTCATCTTAGTCTGGTCAGTCTGATGATGCTTGCCATGAGGTACAAGGAGCTGGAGATGCTGTGCAGCTTGGCTGTCAGTCTAAGATGCTGTCTGGAAATTCCATTGAAGAAGGTGCATTAACCGTGAGGGGGGTTCAAGTTACCCCTTCTCCCTCTCTTCATACCTTCTCGAAAATGTTATGGCCTGTGTCCAATATTAGCATCGGGCAGGAAGGTTCAATGAGATGTCTATTTTCCATTCTTGGAGATTGTAGAACATCGATTTGAACCTTCAGCTATCAAATGCTGACCTTGCCATGCTATGCCTCTGGCCTCCTACTGAGCTGGCTCCCACCAAGTGTGCACAGCGTTCTTCTAACAAAGTGGACTTCCTACAGAAGTAAACAACAGTTTGTTCTGAAACAATGTGACTGTTAACATTTGACCAGGCATTTCCAGGCTTGCCTGTTTTGAAGGGTAGTTGATTGTATAAGGCCTGGCTGCATTGATACTGTGTTCCAGCTCTGCATTTTGCGAACTGCAGACTCCAGCTAGGTTTAAACTTGCTCCCAATTTTGAGTTTTTATCCCTGCTCATGAAAAGAAATGTCAATATTTCTGTAACATTCCTCAACATCATGGGACAACTGACCACAACTGAGATGAGGGTTCTGAAAGCATGGTGCATAAATCTATGGAAGAAATAAAATAGGTTGGAAAGACTAAAAAATAGAATTCCTCATGCCAAAGTATGTTGTGGAGATGACATAATTGGGTTAATAGACCAAAATCTGGCAGACGGAGTATAATGTGCGAAAAAGTAAAGTTGTTCACTTTTGCATGAAGAATAAAAAGCAGTGTATTAGTTTAACAGAGAAAGCTTCAGACTTCAATGGTGTAGAGGGAATTAATTGTTCTGGTGCATGAGTCACAAAATGTTTGTATGCAGGTGCAGCACGGAATTAAGAAGTCTAATGGGATCCTATCCTTTATTACAAGAGAAATTGAACATGAGGATGTTATACTTCAATTTTACAGGGTGTACACATCCTGAATACTATGTGTGGTGTGGGTCTCTTTAGTTAAGGAAGTATGTAGATGCATTGGAGACTGTTCAGAAGAGGTTTACTAGATTGATACCTTGAGTATTTGGGTTGTCTTTTGAGGAACATTGGAGAAGGCTTGTTTAGAATTGAGAGTTTAGAAGAACAAATGGTGTCAAGAAGTTTATACAATTCTAAACAATTTTGACAAGGTGGATGTGGAAAGGATGTTTCCCCTTGGTCAGTCGGGAACTAGGAGACACTGTTTTAAAATTTAAGGGTCATATTTGTAGAATAGAAATGAGCAGATTTTTCCAGGATGGTGTACAACTTTGGAAGTCTCAACCTCAGAAGGCTGCGGAGTCATGGTCATTGAATATTTTCAAGATAGAGATAGATTGATTCTTCTTAGTTAAGGGAATCAAAGATTATCAGGAGTAAATGGGAACGTGGTGTTCGGACCACAAACAGATCAGCCATTATTTTAAAGAGTAACTGAGCAGGCTGGAAAGTTGGAATTGCTTATTTCTGCTCCTTTTCTGCGTTCAAATTTTAAGAATAGTAGAAATCAAGCAGATTCTTCAGTGAACCAGACTGAGATGGTAGGGCCTAGTGAACACGAGGGAGACGACAGAACTTACTCTTCATTCTGAAGTCCGATAAGCTGTCTTGTTTTTGCAAAACACCACTGGAACATCTCAGACAATAATTGATCCAATTGCATAATTAAGTTGCGCCCTCAAAGTGAGGACAAACTACACATTTACACACCTAGGGGAAACTAATTTGAGGGAAAAATATTATGTTTCATCTTCACCTTTAAGAGCTTTTAATAAAGATGAGTACTTAATTCATGCTCAGTTATTCATTTGGTATTCTAGGGGTCTATACAGGTTTAATGTGTTATTTTCTCAAGTGTGAACAGGATTGAAGAATGCATCATTTTTGAGAAGGTGTATTGTGGGAGTAATGGGGCAAGGGGATTATTGTTAGTTGAAAAGGCAACTTGCCTCTGACAGATTCTGTTTTCACTGCACTCCTCCAGCTGCGGTGTTTAAAATCTTATAACACAACAGAAAGCCATGTGAACTATTATGCCTGGTCTTTGAGCTATCCACATAAAACACACCCATAGGCTTTGCCCAAAACTTTGATATTTCCCCATTCAAGGATTTATCTAATTCCTTTTACCTTTGTGAAGTTTCTATCATTGAATTTCCTCCCATCAGCCTTTTAGAAACAGTGTTCCGCATGGTGAAAATCACTCCATTTAAAAAGTCTCCTGTCTTGCCAAGGTTGTAGAGCTGGAGGTAATTCAGAGATGTGGAAGGTCTATTTGAAAGCAAGGCTGGGAATTTTAATTGAGGCATTGGTCAGACCAAAATCTAATGTGAATCAGTGAGTAAAAGGGTGAAGAATGGATGCTTTTGATACAAGTTATGTAGTAGACATAGAGTTTTGGATGAACTTAAACTCATGGACTTTGGTGATGTGCGGGAGTGGCTGGGAGAATATGGTGGGTGAGCGTGATGTGCCAGTCAGGACAGCATTACAATGGTCTTGTCCAGAGGCAGCGAAGGCCTGAGTGAGGATTTCAGCAGTAGATGAGAATTCATGAATTCATTTAATAGACCAGTAGAAATAGACAGGAGTAGGCCATTGGCTGCTCAATCTGACCCGCCATTCAAAAGGATCATGTTGATCCAACATTTAACTTTTGAACTGAACCCTGGGCTGAACCCAGTGCATGAGACTTCAAAGTGGGTATCTTGTTGATGAAATGAGTATGAGGTCAAATACAGCTCCAAAGTTAAGAATGGTCTGGTGAAACACAGTGGCACGGGAGACTGACAAGGTTGGTGAGGCCAAGCATGGCCAGAAGGCCTAATATCAAGTCCACCTGCTTCAGAGGTGTGTTGTATAGTCTGAACAGATTGATCAAGAAATATCTTACTGGTCAGTCAAGCCTTTCAGTTGTTAATGCTCGGATCAGCTCTTTATGACTGTAAAGAATTTTACAACATAAATAGCTGATAGAATCCAAAAGTGGATGAGAACCTTTTGTGGGCTATGTAACTGATAGTCCATTGCAAAATTTCATAAAATGTAAGTAGGTAGACAACAATTTTTCTTTTTTCTGGACAAAGTATGGAGCTATGATTCTAATTTGATCTATTGTTTTTGCATGTCACAAAATGAATTTCATGAAACATGACAGTATTTGTTTATCATTCAGGTCTTGCATCAGGTGGTCAATATGAAGCTGAAAGTGTTCATGAACTGCAGACCCAAACTCTCGGAATTGCCTTTGAAAAGGTGAAGTATTTGCAGGTCCCTTCTGCCACTGTGAGGAATGACATTGTGTTAATATTCTGGTTGAATCGTTATCTCATAAATTGCTTGTTTATAGCAGCAAACTGCAAATTAAATAGCATTTGAGTAAATTTACTTAAACCAGGGTAATCCTTTTACAGTACAGGAGGCCATTTAGCCATCCAAGTCTGTGCCCATAACTCTGTGGTACAATCCAGTCAGTCCCGCTCCTGTGCTTGATACCTGTACTCCTACATGTATATTTTCTTCAACTGCGTACCAACTTTCCTTTTCAGAGCATTGATTATTTTTTACTTCCATCCCCTTGTGTAGTGACTTCCAAATCATTACCCCTCATTGTATAAAAGAAAATCCTCATCGCTTCTTTTTATACGCTCGCAGGATGGGGTGGCACTGGCTGGGTCAGCATTTGTTGAATCCATTTTGACTAAATTGCAGAGAGTGAGTGTGCACGTACAACAACTAATCAGGAAAGCTAATGGAATGATTTTGTTTATTGTGAGGAGAATTGAATGTAAGAGTACGGAGATTGTGCTTCAGTTATATTAATCACTGGCGAGACTACAACTGGAATACTTTGTACAGTACTGGTCATGGAAGGATATGAATTTATTGGAAGCAGTTCAGTGGAATTTACTAGTTTAATGCCTGGAATGAGCAGATTGCCTTAATGATGAAAGTCTAGACAAATTAGCTGATATTCTGTCGAGTCTAGGAGAGTTAGAGGTGACTTAATTGAAACCTATAAGATCGTGAGAGGTCTTGAGCCATCTTCTTGTACTGTTGGAGTCCATTTAATGTAGATGCCAATACATTCCCCGTTTTACAGACAGGTATTTAATTACAGAGTTGTGGCATGACTTTAATGGCTTCCTGTGTTTGTGAATTATTCAGCAAAAGACTTTCAGAGATTTCCAAGAGTTTTATTTACATGAGTGTAGTTTAGCACAAACACCAGTTTCCAGCTTTCTCTTTTGAGTCCTTCCTCTGTCCAGAAGTCAACTGTCCTCTGGGGAAGACCGCAGCTTTTTGTTTTTGATATGTAGAACTGTTTTATTGTTAAATTATAATTCAGTACAATTGCCAGTTTCTATGCTTCCCTTCGCTTCCTGGTTCAGAGGTAGAGATACTACAACTGCACCCAAAGGCGCTTAAACCCAACTCTTGGATATTTTTATCAACCTGTTCAGATGTGTCATTACATACCACTGGAACAGTTGGGACTTGAATGCAGGTCTCCTGGTTCAGAGGTCAGGACAGTATCATTACACCACAAAAAAGCTGTTAAAACAAACTTGTTAATTTTTTTTCTACGCTTAGAAATGCTCTTACACACAGCTGAGTTTTTTTTCTCACCACTAAATCACTTGTAATTTGTTTTTCATCTATTAAACACCATCAGTAAATTACCCATGTTTTCAACTGATTAACAAAGGCCTTTAAGGGCAATGCAAGCCATTAAAGCCGAAGGAGAGGCAGGGAGAGTTGAGAGGGCCAAATCAAAATGTAGTTAGAAAGGGTAAGTGCAGCACTTAAATACAAAGTGCAAAGGGCATCACCTGATCTCAATCTACTCTGAAACTTTCTGATTGACCCTGAGGGTTCTTGTGGCACAGTGGTAGTATCCCCCTTTGAGCCAACAGCCCCCAGCTTCAAGTCCCACTTACTCAAGAGGTGTAAGTAGGTTGATCAGCATATATCTTCTGGTTGACCCTTGGCGATCTTATGGCAGTGGTCATGTCCGTACCTTGGGTTCAAGCCCCACCAGCCTCAGATATGTGTCAAACATGCATGAACAGGTTGCTTAACAATAATTACAATTGAAATTGTTCACTGGCACTTTTGCAAGTCGTAAATTGTTTTGAGTATCTGCTGTGTTCGTGCGTTAGCCCAGGTAGGTTTTTTTCCCTACCACTAAGCCAGAAGGCCTGGGTTCAAGTCTCACTTGCTCCAGAGATGAGAAATACCATCTCTGAACAGGTTGATGAGTAAATATTCCTTGGTTGATCTTTAAAAAGATCTATACTTCTAACACTGACACTCCATTTGTTGTAAGAACCTTGAATTTGTGCCTGGAGAAAGTGAGGACTGCAGATGCTGGAGATCAGAGCTGAAAATGTGTTCCTGGAAAAGCGTAGCAGGTCAGGCAGCATCCAAGGAGCAGGAGAATCGACGTTTCAGGCATGAGTCCTGAAGAAGGGCTCATGCCCGAAACGTTGATTCTCCTGTTGAATTTGTGCCTCCCAGTCCTTGCTCTGTTAACTAAAGTGAATTGTTTTTTGTTATCTACCTTATTTAAATTAATCATTATCCTACACAGTTATCACATCTCTACTCAGTATTCTTTGTGCCAAGGAGGACAATTCCAGCTTTACCAAGCTGTCCTTGTAGCTAAAATCCCTTATCCCTGGAACCATTCTGGTAAATCTCCTCTGCACCCTCTCCATGTCCCTCACATCCTTCCTAAAATGTATTGAGCAATACTGGATTAATGCCCTAATTAACCAGGTGTTTATAAAAGTTCAGCATGACTACATTCGTTTTATATTATTTATGAAATCCAAACTCCCATATACAGTACTGGCACAAATAGAGGTGAATGAATTGATCTAGTTGCTATTAAACAGAAATGGTTCTTAGAGAACAAGATGGCAGTGGAGCAGCAGGATTGTGTGTGGGTTCTTTGAGCCGGGGGAGCGGACCTTTCAGATGGCAGCACTGGCAAGGCAACATCTTGGAGAAGAGTAGCTGGAGCGGCACTTCTGGCAAGGTGGTGGCGGTGACCTGGCCTGACATGGAACCAAGTATCCGTGGTCGCTGTAAGCCCAGAAGAAGGACTCCTGCTGTCATCGAGAGGGCAGCAGAGCCAGGGACAGCTGGTTGCAGTCACAACAGACCTAGAGTGGGAATTCCTGGTTATTGGTGAGGCAGTAGTAGCAGCTGAATCAGGGACTTCAGGTTGAGGTACAAGTGTGGGTTCTGCACGTAACACAGCATTGGTGGCAGCTTTGGCAAGGTCGGCCCAGCAGTGTAGAAATGTTGCCTAAAGAATAGCAACTCCTAAATTGATGGATCTCAGTGAGTTTTGAGGTTTTGGATGTAGGTTTGCTCGCTGAGCTGGAAGGTTCAATTCCAGACATTTCGTTACCCTACTAGGTAACATCTTCAGTGGGCCTCAGGCGAAGCAATGCTGAAAATTACTGCTTCCTATTTATATTTTTGGGTTTTTGGGTGATGTCATTTCCTGGGGTGGTGTTATTTCCTGTGGTGAAGTCACTTTCTGTTCCTTTTCTCAGGGGGTGGTAGATGGGGTCTAACTTGATGTGTTTGTTGATAGAGTTCTGGTTGGAATGCCATGCTTCTAGGAATTCTCGTGTGTGTCTTTGTTTGGCTTGTCCTAGGATCGATGTGGTGTCCCAGTCGAAGTGGTGTGCTTGCTCATCTGTACGTGAGGATACTAGTGAGAGAGGAGGTCATGTCTTTTTGTGGCTAGTTGTGTTCATGTATCCTTGTGGCTAGTTTTCTGCCTGTTTGTCCAATGTAGTGTTTGTTACAATCCTTGCACGGTATTTTGTAAATGACATTAGCTTTGCTTGTTATCTGTATAGGGTCTTTCAAGTTCATTAACTGCTGTCTTAGTGTGTTGGTAGGTTTGTGGGCTACCATGATGCCATGGGGTCTGAGTAGTCTGGCAGTAATTTCTGAGATGTCTTTGATGTAGGGGAGAGTGGCTAGGGTTTCTGGACGTGTTTTGTCTGCTTGTTTGAGTTTGTGGCTGAGAAATCGGCAGACTGTGTTCATTGGGTACCTATTCTTTTTTAATACACGGTATAGGTAATTTTCCTCTGCTCTGCGTAGCTCCTCAATGTTGCAGTGTGTGTTGGCTCGTTGAAATAATGTTCTGATGCAGCTTCGTTTGTGGGTGTTGGGATGATTGCTTCTGTAGTTCAATATTTGGTCTGTATGTGTTCTTTTCTGTAGACTCTGGTTTGAAGTTCCCCATTGTCTGTTCGCTCTACTGTGACATCCAGGAATGGCAGTTTGTTGTTGTTTTCCTCCTCTTTCGTGAATTTTATGCCAGTAAGGGTATTATTGTAAGGGTATTATTGATGGTCTTGAAGGTTTCCTCTAACTTGTTTCATTTAGTGATGACAAAGGTTTCATCCATGTAGCGGATCCAGAGTTTGGGTTGGATGGTTGGCAGAGCTGTTTGCTCAAGTCTCTGCATTACTGCCTCTGCTAAGAATCCTGATATCAGAGGTCCCATGGGTGTTCCGTTGGTTTGTCAGTAGGTTTTGTTATTGAAGGTGAAGTGGCTGATAAGGCTTAGGTCTGCTAGCTTGGTGATATTCTCCTTGTTGATGAAGTTAGTAGTGTTTGGTGCATGTGTCTTTGGGTCTTCTAATAGTGTAGTCAGTGTTTCCTTGGCCAGGTTAATGTTGATTGAAGTAAACAGGGCTGTTACATCAAAGCAGACTATTATTTCATCCTCTTCTATCTTAGTGTCTTTGATGGTCTTCAGGAATTCTTGGGTGAAGTGGCGTGAGTCTTCTACTAAGTCTTTGGTGTAGCTCCTTAGCCAATCTGTAAATTGGTGTTCCAGGTAGTGAGACTATGGGTCTGAGGGGGGCTCCTGGTTTGTGAATTTTAGGTAATCCGTAGAAGCATGGTGTGTTGGATCCGTCAGATTTCATTTTTTGGAAGTCAGTCTTATTTATTTCTCCAGATTTCTGAAGTATTTTGAGTAGGGCTGTGATTCAGTTCTCTAGTTGTGTGGTCAGGTCTATCGCCACTTGTTGGTAAGTGTTGGTATCTGTAAGTAGTGTGTTTGCTTTTTCAATGTAGTCTCTTCGATTTAGAATGACTGTCAAGTGTCCTTTATCTGCAGGTAGGAGAACAATGTTTTTTATCTTTTTTCAGTCTTTCCAGTGCTTTCCTTTAGAGTCATAGAGTCATTGAGATGTACATCATGGAAACAGACCCTTCGGTCCAACCCGTCCATGCCGACCAGACATCCCAACCCAATCTAGTCCCACCTGCCAGCACCCAGCCCATATCCCTCCAAACCCTTCCTATTCATATACCCAGCCAAATGCCTCTTAAATGTTGCAATTGTACCAGCCTCCACCACATCCTCTGGCAGCTCATTCCATACATGTACCACCCTCTGCGTGAAAAAGTTGCCCCTTAGGTCTCTTTTATACCTTTTCCCTCTCACCCTAAACCTATGCCATCTAGTTCTGGACTCCCTGACCCCAGGGAAAAGATTTTGTCTATTTATCCTATCCATGCCCCTCATAATTTTGTAAACCTCTATAAAGTCACCCCTCAGCCTCCAACGCTCAGACAAAACAGCCCCAGCCTGTTCACCCTCTCCCTGTATTCAGATCCTCCAACCCTGGCAACATCCTTGCAAATCTTTTCTGAACCCTTTCAAGTTTCACAACATCTTTCCGATAGGAAGGAGACCAGAATTGCACGCAATATTCCAACAGTGGCCCAATCAATGTCCTGTACAGCCTCAACATGACCTCCCAACTCCTGTACTCAATACTCTGACCAATAAAGGAAAGCATACCAAATACCTTCTTCACTATCCTATCTACCTGTGACTCCACTTTCAAGGAGCTATGAACCTGCACTCCAAGGTCTCTTTGTTCAGCAACACTCACTAGGACCTTACCATTAAGTGTATAAGTCCTGCTAAGATTTGCTTTCCCAAAATGCAGCACCTCGCATTCTTGTGCATTGTGTGTTTCCTTCCTTTTTACTGCTTAATGTTGGTGAGACTACCTGTCTGATGGTTTGCTGGGTTTCTTCTGTGAGAAGTGTTTCTTCTTTAGTGTTGTTTCTAATGCTGCTAAGAAATCTTTCTTATTCGCATCCTGGCAGTTATAATTTAATTCTCTTACTAAAATGGCTTTTTCAGTGTCTATTAAGGGTCGGTCAGATAAGTTTTTTATCCATGCTTCTGTGTTGTCATTGTTGTTACTTTGTGTAAGTTTGTCTAGTTTTTTTCTGCAGGTCTAGTTTTTTCATTTTCTGTGTTTGTCGCTGTCTAATATCTATGGCTTGTTGTACTATGTCTGTCCATTCATGGTCTGTTGCATGACTGAGTAAAGATTTTTGATGTAAAATTTCCCGGTTGTATTTACAGAGTCTGTTGTGGGCATCATTAATCATTTCTCTGTGGCCATTTAAGCATTCTGTGGCCATTTTGCCCGGCTATTCTTATGGCTAGTGGGGTGTTAAGGGAAGGTTTGTATTGAAGACATTTAGGTAGTACCTGTTTCCTTTGGCATTCGTGCAGCTGTTCACAGGTGGCACTCTGTCAGATTGCATTCGTTTCCCATTTTCGGGCCAGTTTTAGCATATTGCGCCCATAGGTCTTAGCAGGTTTTGAGGAGATTTGTAGCTCAGGTTGAGGTCTTGGATGTAGGTTTGCTCGCTGATATTAGTGAGAGAGGGGACCATGTCTTTTTGTGGCTAGTTTTCTGCCTGTTTGTCCAATGTAGTGTTTGTTACAGTCCTTGCATGGTATTTTATATAAGTTTTGCTTGTTGTAGCCACAAAAAGACATGACTCTCTCTCTCACTAGTATGCTCACATATGGATGAGGAAGCATACCACTTCGACTGGGACAACATATCCATCCTAGGACAAGTCAAACAAAGACACGCACAAAAATTCCTAGAAGCATGGCATTCCAACTGGAGCTCTATCAGCAAACACATCGAATTAGACCCCATCTTCCATCCCCTGAGAAAAGGAACAGGAAGTGACTTCACCATAGGAAATAACATCAACACTGGAAATGACATCACCAACCTAAAGAAACCCAAGCATATAAATAGAAAGCAGGAACTTTCAGCATTGCTTCACCTGAGGCCCACTGAAGATGTTACCTAGTAGGGTAACGAAATGTCTGGAAATGAACCTTCCAGCTCAGCGAGCAAACCTACATCCTAAAGATTGATGGGTCTGCACAGGCAGCTGCAAGGCAGTGGAGGAGAGGTGGAGTCACAATTGTCCTTGGTGAGCTGGCTCAGGACTCATAGCTGAGGCAGTGGAATGAAGATAGACTCTCCTTCAGTTATATCTTTTAATTCTTTTAAACTTTTTATTCTTAAACTATTGAAAATAGCGCCTGCATTGTGGCAACAGTTGAAGCTTTTCATGGTATTTTACTGTATTATTCACTGCAAAATGCAAGTAACAATAAACAAGTCATTCCATTAGAGGAGATTAAGAATTGCAATTGTCAGAAAACACTGACCGTGAGTAGTTTGTCAGCCCCACCTGTTAGTATACAAGCAGTCCCCAGGTTGCGAACTGGTTCCATCTGAGTCCACTCACAAGTCTATTTGTATACAAGTTGGAATGTAATGTAGGACAGCATAAAGCAGCTGTTTGTATGTATTGGAAATGTTCATATGTTGAATATTTAAAATCACAACCCGATATCGGATCGTGTTCACATGTAAAAGTGTTTGTAAGTCATATCTATAAATCAGCGACCTCCTGTAGTGTTGAACAGACAATTGAATAATAAATTATTGGAACTTTTAACAAAAGCAATACTAATTAAGTTGAGTACTTTAATCGTTCTCATAGACTGGACCAATCAAGTTGACAAAGGTGGTCTGGAAAATGAGTTTAGTGATGTTTTCCTGGAGCAATGTATTGTCAAATTAACTAGGGTTAAAACAGCTTTCGGTCTAGTATTGTGAAATAGGGTGGAGTTAATATCATGGTGAGAAGATCCACTGGGAAGTATTAAGGCTTGTTTTGTCAAAAACAATATATTCCAATTATAAGCAAAGATCAGAAGTAACATCAATTTCATAGGATAAGGTAAACGTTGGCTAAGTTTGATTTGGTATTTAATCTAAAGGTATGGCTATAAAGGAGCAACTGGAAATATTCAACAAAAATAAATTCCATTGAGAAACAAAAGCTTAGTGAGAGATTCACTTGTGACTTGATAAGGGGAGTATTTGATTGAAAAAAAAAGTTTATGAAGTTCAAAGAGTAAATGTAATACAGTAATTAGTATTTCACAAACTAGCAAAGGTCACCAAAATATTTCTGGAAGTGGGAGAAATAGAACATGGGAGTAAACGGGCTGGCAATATAGGAACATGAAAACAGCTTTTGCATATATATAAAGGAAAAGAGCAACAAAAGTAAACATTGTACCTTAGAAGCAGAGACAGGAGAAAGTTTCATGAAGAATGAGAATTGAATAGAATCCCTGTAGTACAGAAGTAGGTCATTTGGCTCATTGAGTCCGCGCTGCCGTTCCAAAGAACATCCCACTCAAACCCACCCACCTACCCTCGCCCTGTAACCCTGCATTTCTCATGGCTACTTCACTTTGCTTGCACATCCTAGGATACTATGGGCAATTTAGGTTGGCCAGTTCATGTAACCTGCACATCCTTGGACTTTGGAGGGTGGGGTGGAGGCTGGAGCAGCCGGAGGAAACCCACACAGACATGGGGAGAATGTGTAGACTACACATAGACAGTTGCCCAAGGTTGGAATCAAACCTGGGTCTGTGGCCCTGAGGCATCAGTGTGAACCACTGTGCCACCTGATGGCGGAAACATTAATCAAATATTTTTGTGACAGTCTTCAAAGTATAAGAAACATGTTTCAAATCAGAAATAGTTAAAAGCTGTCACCTGCCTCTTGGCAGCCAACTTAGGAGTCCACCAGTGTCACATTTAGATAAAAGGCAATTACATAAACATTTATGTAAGTTCATATTTCATACTTTAAATCCTGTGTAGGACACTTCTTACTCAAATAAAATTGGCATTATTTAAAAAATAAAATTCCACTCTGGACCATTAAAAAAAACATATGCACCAGCCATGATATTCTGTAGCCCTCCAGATTCTGGAAAATCCTGGAGCATTTTCAAGTTGAAAGGCAGTGACTAATGAAGTGCAAAAAGATCAATGTTGGGACTTCAGCTATTTACAATCTATGTCAATAACCTAAATAAAGAGCCAGATAGTAATGTATCTAAGCTAACTGATGAGACAAATCTAGATGGAAATGTAAGATGTGAGAAGGATACAGGGACAGCACAGAGAAAGACAGAATTTTTTTTAAAAGATGTGAAACTTGTAAATGTTGATGGTCAGAGGAATTTGTTGTGCACCACAAAAATAGGAACACAAATGGCAAGTAACTTGGAAGGCAAATGATGTTATCCTTTATTACAAGGGACTGGAGTACAGGGTTAAAGAAGACTTGTTGCAATTATGCAGGGCTTTGCCGAAACCACACCTGGCATCGTAAAAGATGCTTTTAGGAAATGCAAATATACTAAACATTGATCATTGTAAGCTTTGCTTACTTAGTTACTGAAAGGTGTTAATGATCTGGATTTTGTGGCTGGATAGGAGGGAATAGATGTCATTATCAACCACAAAATAAGAGTGGGTGAATTCTAGCAGCTGAATGTAAAGATTTGAATAAATGGTCCTGAGTAGAATTTTATTTTTTAAATAATGCCAATTTTATTTGAGTAAGAAGTGTGGATAGTTTTTGACCATGTGCAGTGAACAGATATTTAGTCTTATTATATCCTTTCTACAGCTTTTACCGTTATGTGCTCGAGCCGAGATTGGTCTTCACAGCTGATAACAATTTGTCAGCAGGACCCATAGCCAAATTTCTCGAAATGCCAGAAGTACCCTTGTTTACTCTGAACATGATTACACCGGAGAGTTGGTTAGTAGAATCAGTACGTAGCCCATATGACTTGGACAACATTCATTTAGAAGATGTAAGTACCTTTTCAGGAATAGAAATACATTCTTAAAGTATGCTGCAAAATATTGGCATGATAGACTGATTTGATTAATCAAAAATAATTTGCCAACTGATTTATGTACTTGAAAATAATTGCAAATACCTTTTGTTAATAATTCAAACCATCAAAATGTTGCTATACATTCTTTATGGAACAAATTAAAATCTTTTGAATGCTTTTGATCATTTTTCTCTTATTTCTGCAAAATGCAATATTTGTTTTATTTACTAACTGCTTTATAAATGACCATGTAAGTATGTCTGGTTGGAAGACTTGGAACAGTTATGTCACAAAGTTACCAACTCTTTCAATAAGCTTTTCATTCTAATAGTTTTGATCAAGTTGGTGTTTTAAAATACTTCTGAATCAGCATGGTTTTGATATGGGAAGGTCATATCTGACCAACTAGATTGACCATATCAAAGAGGTGACCAAGCATGTCAATGATGGTAATGCATTTGATGTAGTCTACTTGGTCATCAAAAAAGATTTTGTGGGCGGCACGGTGGCACAGTGGTTAGCACTGCTGCCTCACAGTGCCAGGGACCTGGGTTCAGTTCCCGCCTCAGCCGACTGTGTGGAGTTTGGACATTCTCCCCGTGTCTGCGTGGGTTTCCTCCCGGTGCTCTGGTTTCCTCTCACAGTCCAAAAATGTGCAGGTTAGGTGAATTGGCCTTGCGAAATTGCCCGAAATTGCCCGTAGGGGTAATTGTAGGGGAATGGGTCTGGGTGGATGGCGCTTTGGTGGGTTGGTGTGGACTTGTTGGGCCAAAGGGCCTGTTTCCACACTGTAAGTAATCTAATCTAATCATAAGTGTGACAATGCTGCAGCTTTAACAAGGTAATGCATCCTTGGCTTTTTTTTCAGAGGAGAAAAGGCAAGAACCAAGCTAGGAAACAATGTGTGTCTTTATATATGAAGGGTAAAAGTTATCAATAGGTAATGAAGAAAGGCAAATGAAATGAATAAGAGTCACCATGACAAAAAGTTGGAGTTGATAGAGTTGTTGAGAAGGCATATGGTAAAGTGTGTGATATTTGTGGGCGGCACGGTGGCACAGTGGTTAGCACTGCTGCCTCACAGCGCCAGAGACCCGGGTTCAATTCCCGCCTCAGGCGACTGACTGTGTGGAGTTTGCACGTTCTCCCCGTGTCTGCGTGGGTCAGGTGAATTGGCCATACTAAATTGCCCATAGTGTTAGGTAAGGGGTAAATGTAGGGGTATGGGTGGGTTTCGCTTCGGCGGGTCGGTGTGGACTTGTTGGGCCGAAGGGCCTGTTTCCACACTGTAATCTAATCTAATCTAATCTTGCACATGAAGCATTGAATGCGAATGCAAAAAGCAGTCACAACCAACTTGGAGAGTGAAACACCATTACCAAGTCACCCTTTAGACATGCACAGTACATGGATTCTGACGAACCAGCTCAGAGCCAGCCCCTAGAGTCAGCAGAATTCCTGTAATCCTGCTTATACAGTCATAGAGATGTACAGTATGGAAACAGTCCCTTCGGTCCAACTCGTCCATGCAGACCACATATCCCAACCTAATCTTGTCCCATTTGCCAGCACTTGGCCCATATCCCTCCAAACTCTTCGTGTTCATATACCCATCCAGATGCCTTTTAAATATTGCAATTGTGCCAGCCTCCACCACTTCCTCTGGTAGCTCATTCCATACATGTATCACCCTCTGCATGAAAAGGTTGCCTCTTAGGTGCCTTTTATCTTTCCGCTCTCATCCTAAACCTAGGCCCTCTAGTTCTGGACTCCCCCACCCCAGGGAAAAGACCTTGTCTATTTACCCTATCTATGATTTTATAAACCTTGAAAAGGTCACCCCTGAGCCTCCGACGCTCCAGGGAAAACAGGCCCAGCCTGTTCAGCCTCTCTGTAGCTCAAATCCTTAAACCCTGGCAACATCCTTGTAAATCTTTTCTGAACCCTTTCAGGTTTCACAATATCCTTCCAATAGGAAGGAGAACAGAACTGCATGCAATATTCCAAAAGTGGCCAAACCAATATCCTGTGCAACTACAACATGATCTCCCAACTCTTATACTCAATACTGAAGAAGGGCTTATGCCCGAAACGTCGATTCTCCTGTTCCCTGGATGCTGCCTGACCTGCTGCGCTTTTCCAGCAACACATTTTCTACTCAATACTCTGACCAATAACCTATCTACCTGCGACTCTACTTTCAAGGAAATATGAACCTGCACTCCAAGGTCTCTTTGTTCAGCAACACCCCCCAGGACCTTACCATTAAGTCCAGCTCTGATTTTCTTTCCCAAAATGCAGCATCTCGTATTTATCTAAATTAAACTCCATCTGCCACTCCTTAGCCCATTGGCCCATCTGATCAAGATCCCATCGTAATCTAAAGTAACCTTCTTTATTATCCACGACGCCTCCAATTTTGGTGTCATCTGCAAACTTATGAACGATACCTCCCATATACACATCCAAATCATTTATATAAATGACAAAAAGTAGTGGATCCAGCACCAATCCTTGTGGAAGGCCACTGGTCACAGGCCTCCAGTCTGAAAGCAACCCTCCACCACCAACCTCTGTCTTCTACCTTCGAGCCAGTTCTGTATCCAAGTGGCTGGTTCTCCCTGTATTCCATGAGATCTAACCTTGCTAACAGTCTCCAATGGGGAACCTTAGTGAAATCATTACCAAAGTCCACATAGATCGCATCCACCACTCTGCCCTCATCTTTCTTCAAAAAACTCATTCAAGTTCATGAGACATGATTTCACACGACCAAAGCCATGTTGACTATCCCCAAACAGTCCTTGCCTTTCCAAATATGTGCAAATCACTTCCCTCAGGATTCCCTGCAACAACTTGCCCTACACTGACGTCAGGCTCGCCAGTCTATAGTTCCCTGGCTTGTCCTTACCATCTTTCTTAAATAGTGGTACCACGTTAGCCAACCTCCAGTCTTCCAGCACCTCATCTGTGACTATCGATGATACAAATATCTCAGTAAGGGGCCCAGCAATAGGTTCCCCTGCTTACCACAGAGTTCTAGGATGATTCGGGATAGTCAACATGGCTTTGTGCGTGGGAAATCATGTCTCACAAACTTGATTGAGTTTTTTGAAGACGTAACAAGATGAGGGCAGGGCAGTAGATGTGATCTATATGGAAATTGGAGGTGTAGTGGACAGCGAAGAGGGTTACCTCAGATTACAACAGGATCTGCACCAGATGGGCCAATGGGCTGAGAAGTGGCAGATGGAGTTTAATTCAGATAAATGCGAGGTGCTGCATTTTGGGAAAGCAAATCTTAGCAGGACTTATACACTTTTTGGTAAGGTCCGAGGGAGTGTTGCTGAACAAAGAGACCTTGGAGTGCAGGTTCATAGCTCCTTGAAAGTGGAGTCGCAGGTAGATAGGATAATGAAGAAGGTGTTTGGTATGCTGTCCTTTATTAGTCAGAGTATTGAGTACAGGAGTTGGGAGGTCATGTTGCGGCTGTACAGGACATTGGTTAGGCCACTGTTGGAATATTGCGTGCAATTCTGGTCTCCTTCCTATCGGAAAGATGTTGTGAAACTTGAAAGGGTTCAGAAAAGATTTGCAAGGATGTTGCCAGGGTTGGAGGATTTGAGCAATAGGAGCAGGCTGAATAGGCTAGGGCTGTATTCCCTGTATCGTCGGAGGCTGAGGAGTGACCTTATAGAGGATTATAAAATCATGAGGGGCATGGATAGGATAAATAGACAAAATCTTTTCCCTGGTGTCGGGGAGTCCAGAACTAGATGGCATAGGTTTAGGGTGAGAGGGGAAAGACATAAAAGAGACCTAAGGAGCCACTTTTTCACGCAGAGGGTGGTACCTGTATGGAATGAGCTGCCAGAGAATATGGTGGAGGCTGGTACAATTGCAACATTTAAGAGGCATTTGGATGGATATATGAATAGAAAAGGTTTGGAGGGATATGGGCTGGGCGCTGGCAGGTGGGAGTAGATTGGGTTGGGATATCTGGTCGGCATGGATGGGTTGGACCGAAGGGTCTGTTTTCATGCTGTACATCTCTATGACTCTATGACCTGATCAGGTCCTGTGGATTTATCCATCTTTATGGATTTCAAGACGTCCAGCATGGCCTCCTGTGTAATATGGGCATTTTTCAAGATGTCACCATCTATTTCCCTAAATCCTTTCTTTTCCATGTCCTGCTCCACAGTAAACACTGATGCAAAATACTTGTTTCGTATCTCCCTTAACTTCTGCGGCTCCACACAAAGGCCACCTTGCTGACCTTTGAGGGGCCCTATTCTCTCCCTAGTTACCTTTAGTCCTTAATGTATTTGTCAAAACCCTTTGGATTCTCCTTAACCCTATTTGCCAAAGTTATCTCATGTCCCTGTTTTACCTCCTGATATCCCTCTGAAGTATATTCCTACTGCCTTGATACTCTTCTAAGGATTCACTCAATCTCTCCTATTTATACCTGACATATGCTTCCTTTTTTTTCTTAACCAAACCATCAAATTCTCTCGTCATCGAGCATTCCCTACACCTACCAGCGTTTCCTTTCACCCAAGTAGGAATATACTGTGTCTGGACTCTTGTTATCTCATTTCTGAAGGCTTCCCATTTTCCAGCTGACCCTTTACCTGTGAACATCTGCTCCCAATCAGCTTTTGATACTTGCTTAATACTGTCAAAATTAGCCTTCCTCCAATTTAGAATTGGATGTCTATCCTTTTCCATCATTATTTTAAATCTAATAGAAATATGGTCGCTGGCCTGAAAGTGCTCCCCCACTGACACCTCAGTCATCTGCCCTGCCTTATTTCCCAAGAGTAGGTCAAGTTTTGCACCTTCTCTAGTAAGTACATCTACATATTGAGTCAGAAAATTTTCTTGTCCACACTTAACAAATTCCTCTCCATCTAAACCCTTAATACTATGGCAGTCCAAGTCTGTGTTTGGAAAGTTAAAATCCCCTACCGTAACCACCCTATTATTCTTACAGATGACTGAAATCTCCTTACAAATTTGTTTCTCAATTTCCTGCTGACTATTATGGTGTCTATAATACAATCCCATTAAGGTAATCATCCTTTTCTATTTCTTAGTTGCACCCAAACAGCTTCCCTGGACGTATTTCCAGGAGTATCCTCCCTAAGTACAGATGTAATGGTAGCCCTTATCAAAAATGCCACTCTTCCCCCCACCCTTCTTGCCTCTCTTTCTATCCTTCCTACAGCATTTGTATTTATATCTGTCAGCCAAGACTCACTGATTGATGCAGGTTAACAGCCTCAATTGGGGAACTCATTCTTAAAGAGATCCACCTGATCAACGTCATTCTAATCACTGCATCCCACCTCCCACTAAGTCTGGTAAGTAGATCTCACCTTTTTCTTATATCTTCTCCTGAGACATTTTTGCCCAATGTATGATTTCTCCGAAATCTGACTCCGATGCAATGGTGTGGTCCAGACCATAGCCTGTCTTCTGTGCATGAAGTGTCTTGGAATAAATTCCTCCTCCTCTTCAGGTGGTAATGTTATAGAGCTGCGACATCACCAGTGCCATCTTGGACTCAGAAGTTTCTTCAATGCTACATGGAGAGGGTGACCCCACGGTTTTGGATAGCATTTCTGGGTATTCTGAAGGGTCAAGTATGTTTTGCTGCTGCCCCATTTGCGAGGTAGCAACTTTCATGTGAGCCACAAGTTTGTTGAGGACCACCTCACCCACCCAAACTTTGTATGTCACAGGACTTGACCTTGCGTCAGCCTCGCTTCATACAAATGCATGGCCGTTTCCATGGTTTCAACATCAAACTTCGTACCCTGCAGTAAACTGTCCCTCACATTTCGAGGAGATGTGTGGTTGGCATTGGCGTTCCTGATGCCGTTTCATTCTCCCCCTGCCCTCTGTAGTTATGTGAGGGGTGATCCTACAAACAAACAGGAACCACAACAGTTGATATCTAGTGAAGCTATAGGTTGTTTTGTTAAGTCTGACTTCATCGTTTGGACTGCTCTTTCCAACAAGCCATTGGACGGCCCATGGATGGTATAAAGCTGTCTGAACATGCCAAATGCCATTCAACTTTTGAAAATACTCATTCATTGCTTGTAACTGATGTCCCATTGACTGTGACCAATATTTCTGGGAGTCCATGAATTGCAAACGATGCTCTTGGCTTTTCAATTCTCATCCCTGAGTTTGCCAAAGGAACTCAATGCATGTCCAACCACTTTGAATGGGCATTGACAACGATTAAATACATAGAGACCATGAAAGGACTGGCATAGTCGATGTGTATCTGAGTCCAAGGTTTACGGGGCTATTCCCTTGAATGTGGGGGAGCTGCTGGGGTTAATTTTTATTCTTGTTGGCACCGCCACACCAATATGGTGATATCAGCATTCAATCTTGGCCACCAGATATATCTTCGTTTTGGAAACCCCTGGCAGTGACCTTAACTTGGGATAATCACTCTTGCTCCCCACAATAATATGCTGTCCCCTACAGTGATCTGGTCTTGCCAGATCCAGAAAGGCTTCAGCTGTGGTTGTGATAGTAGTTTTGTTTCTCCCATCACCACAAGCCGTTTTAGTTTTGGCAGGATTGGATCTTCCTATGGCCACAGTTCGATATTGTCAGTAGTGACTGGAAGCGTATCCAGAAAGTTTAAAACTAGAACGGACTCTTCCAGGAGCGGCACCACTGGTGGTGTATCTGCCACTGGGAGGTGGCTCCAAGCATCTGCATTTGCCAGTTGGCCTTCTGCATGGTGTTCCAATTATAATTGTAAGCACTGAAAATAAGGGCCCACTGTTGAATTCAACTAGAAGCTATGGGCGGCATGGCCTTGTCTTCTTTAAGTAGCCCTAGCAGGGGTTTGTGATCTATTACTATTACAAATTTGCTTGTGTAAAGGCATTAGTGGAACCTTCTCATACCAGAGAAGACCACCAAACCTTCCTCCTCTATCTGGACGTATTTGTATTTGGCATCATCCAAAGTCCAGGAAGCGTACGCTGTCAGGTGTTCATCTCCATTGGGTCACTGATGAGCCAACACTACCCCAATACTGTTTGGGGAGGCATCGCATGTCAGCACCACATCTTGCTTGGTGTCATTATAAGCCAACACCTTAGACAACGATAGCTGCTTTTTCACTTTCCTAAATGCTACTTCTTGGTTACATGACCATTTTTAAGCCTGGCACTTTTTCAGTGGCAGGTGTAAGGGTGCCAGGATGCAGATCATGTTATGTATGAATTTTCTGTAATAATTCACCAACCCAAGGAAAGACCTAAGCACCAGTACAGACATAGTAGCCTTTGATCACCCTCACTTTACCTGGTGTGCCTGGAATACACATTTTTCCCTTCTAAGTCATATCCCCACCTGGGAGAACCGTTTAAACACTATGTCCAAGTTCTCCAAGTGTTCTTTACTGATTTTCCCAGTTACTGGCATGTCAACCAGATAAATGGCAACTCTATCGTCCACTGGAAAAGGGTGCAAGCTGCTAATATCCCAAATGGCAGTCTTGTATACTGGTACAAACCCTTCTAGCATACTTCTGGGACTCCGTGTCTATGCATGCTCATGTCCAGCTTGGTGAAAGATTCTTAGGGTTCTCAATGTGAGGGATTGGGCATTTATCCAGTTACAAACAGCAGTTTACCATTTGCTTAAAATCCCCACAAAGGCAAACCAATCCATCTGACTTCATAGTTGCTACGACTGGTGCTGCGCATTTCGCAAGCTTTACTGATTTGATCATTCCTTCCCTTTCCAGCCTCCTGATTTTTGCTCCTGCTTTTGCACATAAAGCAAATGGCACTGGGCAGGTTCTGCAGAATCACAGAACTGCTTCCTGGTAGACATGTAAAGTAGCCTTGGCTCCTTTGATAGTCCCTGGACCTTCCAGAAAAACCTCTAGGATTTAATTAAGACTTCATTCAGGCGGTTTTTGTTCTGAAATATGTTGAGCCAAAAATTATGAATCTTTCTCAACCAATTCTGCTCTATCAAGCTTGGCCTGAGCCTTTTACTCGTCAGTGGAAACTGCACCAACTGCTTCTCATAGGAGACTGGAATCAAAGTTATATCTTAATCTGTAAAGGTTCCCTGGCACATGTACTCACTTTGGCTGAGGTGTTGTGCAGACTTAAAGATTGATTTTGTAATCACTGATTCACATTAGCCAGTTAGAACTGGCAACTAGTTGTCTTAACCTCGTCAAAATTCCCATTATGGATTTCCCTAGTTCTCGAACTGCTGAATCAAAACAATAGCATCTCAGAATCAAAAAGGATTAGGGTCATAATATTCCTTAACTGAACCAGTCAACTCTTGAAACATCTTAAGTCTGGTGCCTCAGGGAAACTGAGGCTGCTAATGACCACAAATGCTGAGGGTCTGCAAGCAATCAGACAAATTGTAGCTTTTCATCTGCCCCAATATAATTTGCCTGGTAAAAATAATGCATTCTTTCCACATACTGGGCCCAGATTTCAATGGCAGGAGCACACAAGTCAAGCTTCCCAAATAAAGTTATGATGCCAGAAATACTTACCCCAACTCAAAAGTGACTATTTCAAAATAGATATAAGCTATATCTGTTCTGACTTCTCTACTGCCTCTCTGACTAAACTGCTTGTCTAATATTTCATTTTGAATGAGTCGTAACATCCTCAGCTGAATACTGAAAGCCACGTCAAAAAGAGTGAAAAGCACAGCCGGACAGACAGCATCCGAAGAGCAGGAGAGTCGCCGTTTCGAGCATAAGCTCTTCATCAGGAATGTGGAGGGGGCGGGGCCCAAGGGGGTTGAGAGATAAATGGGAGGGGGTTGGGGCTGGGGGGAAAGTAGCTGAGAATACGATAGGTAAATGAAGGTGGGGTGTGATGGTGATAGGTCAGAGTGGAGGATGGAATGATTAGATGGGAAGGAAGATGGATAGGTAGGACAGTTCAAGGGAGTGGTGCAGAGTTGGGGGGTTAGATCTGGGATAAGGTGGGGGAGGGAAGATCAAGAAACTGGTGAAATTAACATTGAACCTATGCGGTTGAAGGGTCCCAAGGTGTTATTCCTCCAGGCGTCAGGTGGCTAGAATTTGGCCGTGGAGGAGGCCCAGGATTGCATGTCCTTGGCAGAGTGGGAGGGGAGTTGAAGTATTCGGCCAAAGGACTGTGGGGTTGATTGGACCAATGTGTCCCGGAAATGTTCTCTGAAATGTTCCGCAAGTTGGCGTCCTGTCTCCGCAACGTAGGTGACACCACATTGAGAGCAACGGACACAGGTAGTTGAGGTGTTTGGAGGTGCAGGAAAATGTTTGCTGGATGTGCAAGGATCCTTTGGGGCTTTGGATGGAGGTGAGCGGGGAGGTGCAGCTTTTACATCTCTTGTGGTATCAAGGGAAGGTGCCAGGAGTGGAGGGTGGTTGTTGGGGGAGGGGGGTGTGGACCTAACAAGGAAATTGCAGAGGGAATGGTCTCTGTGGAATGTTGATAGGGGTGGGGTAGGAAATACATCTCTGGTGGTGGGGTCTGACTGTAGGTGGCAGAAATGGTGGAGGATGATACGTTGTGTCCGTAGGTTGGTGGGTGGAAGGTGAGTACCAGAGAGTTTCTGTTCCTTCTGTCCTGTTCCTGTTCCTTGGATGCTGCCTTACCAGCTGTGCTTTTCCAGCACCACCTTTTGACTGTGATCTCCAGCATCTGCGATCCTCTCTTTCTTCTAGCTGAATAATGAAAGCCAACAACTGGTCTCTGCTATAAAAACTGCATTTTCCTCCTACTCACCTCTAGACCATGGTCTCAGACTGAAAAAAGGCAGGCTGTTTGCCAGTTCCTGCCTTAGTGTCATAGAAGTCTACAGTACAGAAAAAGGCCCCTCAGCCCTTCGTCTCCAGGCCAGTAAAAACAGCCACGGCACGGTGGCACAGTTGTTAGCACTGCTGCCTCACAGCGCCAGAGACCCGGGTTCAATTCCCGCCTCAGGCGACTGACTGTGTGGAGTTTGCACATTCTCTCCGTGTCTGCGTGGGTTTCTTCCGGGTGCTCCGGTTTCCTCCCACAATCCAAAGATGTGCAGCTCAGATGAATTGGCCATGCTAAATCACCCGCAGTGTTAGGTGTAGGGGAATGGGTCTGGGTGGTGTGCTTTGGTGGGTTGGTGTGGACTTGCTGGGCCGTAGGGCCTATTTCCACATTGTAAGTAATCTAAAAAAACCACCTAACTATCCAAATCCCATTTTCTAGAACTTAGCCTGTAGCCTTATAAGCTTTGGCATCACAAGTGCACATATAAGTACTTTTAAATATTATGAGGGTTTCTGCCTCTACCAATATAACTGGCAGCGAGTTTCAGATTCCTACTACCCTCTTGGTGAGAAAAGGTTTTCCTCACATCTCTTCTAAATCTTCTGTCCCCTGTTTTAAATCTTTGCTGATGATCATTGATCCCTCCAACCAGGGGAGAGGTTTTTTTCCAGTCTACTCCAATACCCTTATAATTTTACACAATATTGTACACTCTCAATCTCCTCTGCCCTAAGAAAAGCAATCCAGTCTGTCCAATCTGACTTCATAAGTGAAACTCTCAGCCCAGGCAACATTCTGGTCAATCTCCTCTGCACCATCTCCAATGCTATTACATCACTCATATAATGTGAATTCCAGAACTGCACACAGTACTCCAGCTGTGGCCTAACTTATGTTTTATACAGTTCCAGCTCCTTCCTGCTTTTAAACTGAATGCTATGCATAATCATTTTTATAATGAACAAAAGACTTTTATGCATCCCAAAGTCTTAAAAACGTTTTAAGAGCACTTCTTAAAAAAAAACTCTGAAAGGCATCAACATTTGAAATTGTTTTAATGAGGTTTTGTCAAATGTCTATTAATTGCAATATTTTTAAAAATTACACAATATGTATTTATGATACCCAAACTGACACCCTACTTGGCAAATGCAGACTTACTGTAGCATACCACCTTGTGGAGATGGATTTGTTGTGAAATTAACAGTAAGTTCTAAGGTAGAGATATACTCTAGGTGCAAAGTGGATGATATTGTAGATATTTTCCTGTTCAGAGACATTATGATGCACCTTTAGAATAAGTATAATCTCAACTCAGAACTCTTGGCTAAGAGGTAAGAGCTGTAACACTATAGGACAAGGACTATCTTGGTGATACTGCAGCTATTTTCTAATCAACCTGTTCAGAGATGTTATTGCACATGTCTGGAGAAAATTTGACTTGAACACAGGTCTCCTGTCTCAGAGGTAGGAACACTACCACTCCCTGCAAGAGCCCTTGGGGGATATTGTATTGGTTGCCTTTTATATCTAGCACCTGATACTTAATTCTGTTGATTGAAATAGAACTAATTATCAACAGCTAATTATGATGGGCATACAATCTAATATCACATATTTTACTCACAGCATGTGACTAATTTCTGTCCTGTATTCAATTTTACTTGTTCTGACTATTCTAACAGGTTGAAGGAATCGTGTCAGCAGAGTATGAACTAGAGTACATACTGCTTGAAGGGCATTGCTTTGATGTGACCATGGGTCAACCTCCCAGAGGATTACAATTCACCCTGGGAATGAAGCATAACCCAGTTATGGTGGACACTATAGTGATGGCTAACCTGGTAAGTTGGAGAATTGTTAACTATTTTCCCTCTAATACCCTCCTCTATTGTCCACTAATGATGCTAAGTTGGTGTTTGATTTCCAAGGCATTGTAAAAATCCCAGAATTCAATGTTGTCAAATCTAATGATTAATTTTCCATCCTGGTGATACTTGATAACAAGGGAAGAAGATCATCACCTATTACAATAAACAGTTGGAAAGATGGGTTGCACCTTGACTTGAACTTTATAGAGAAAACTCTCATCAAAGAAGCTTTCAATCCTTCTCAGTTGTAGTGGTGTTGAACTCACAGCAGTGGAGTTTCACAAACCTATTGACTCATCTGCCATTGGCAAAGCTCAATGTAGTAACACCATTTGCCTGAAACCTTAAACCACAGGAAGCCAGCTTCCTGCAGCAGCTACAACTCCTCTGGCTCCATCCTGCAGGAGGGAGGATAAAAGATTCACTTGTGGGAATGGACAAACAATATGAACTGAAGAGCATGATTATAAAGTGGTTGCAATTACACAGCTGAGAGGGAACACTGGTCTGGATAATGGATAGGGACAAATTTTCCCATTAGTGGAAGTATCAAAATTTAAGGTGATTGGAAAAAGCAGAAATGACAACATGAGGAAAAACAATTTTTCATGCAATGAGTGGTTAAGATCTGGAATCTACTGTCTGAGAGTGTGTTGAAGGCAGGGCCAATTGAGGCTTTCAAGAGCAAATTGGATTATTAACTGGGAAGGAAGAACACTCAAGGTTACAGGAAGAAAGTGGAGAAGTTGAACGAGATGAATTGCTGCTTCAGAGAGCTAACATAAACATTGGTTAAATAGCCTCATTTGTGTTGTAACCATTCTATAATGGTTCTCCAATGCTCCAAGATATGTATGATTTAGAGTTTGTGACCCAGGGCAACTGTGGTAATTGCAACAACTATTGGGATATCACTCTAATGAGAAATCCATGCTCATGTTGCCCTCATCAAGCTGCAGATATTGGCTAAATGCATCTACCCTGAATCTGAGTGTAAGGTCAGACCTAAGCGATCTACAGTTGGCACAATCTTCTCAACCTGCGGCTGCAACAGAAATGCCATGAACAAAGGAGAGCAAGATAAATCTCACCAACCCATGTAAGCACTTAAAGTCTTTTTAAATTGAAAACAAAAAATGCTGGAGATCACATGGGTGAGGTAGCATCCATGGAGAGAAAGCAAGCTAGTGTTTCGAGTCTAATGATTCTTTATCTAGACTTGAAACGTTAGCTTCCTTTTCTTCCATGGATGCTGCCTGACACGTTGTGATCTCCAGCATTTTTTTGTTTTCAGTTCAGATTCCAGCATTTCCAGTAATTTGCTACTGTTAGTCTATTTAAGCTCCTGGAGCAAATTGTTGCCTGCTCAGTATGATCTAATTTTTCCAAGAAACCAAAATAGGTAAGGTCAAGTTTATTGGGACAATATTGGAATCCTTTGAGATCTGCAAATGGGGTTGTGTTCTGACACCAAAACTCTTCAGGACATTATTTTCTTTGTTGCTGTAATTTGCCTTAAAATCATCAATAGAGAGTGTTTACTAGCATACCAGAACTGACGAAAAGCTGGTCAACCTTGTTTGCCTAGGATCCAAGAAATAGGAATGCCAAGTGCTCATCTGAGCATTACTTTCTACTGACAATGCTGCACCAATGCCCCATTATCAAAGTACATCTTCAGTGGCAAGTGGATAGACCCTCTTATCCTCTCAGATCTTCCTTTCCAGTGGTTGGTTATATCAAAGCATCAAGAAGACAAACATCATGGCTCAGGATGTTGTCTTTGTTACATTTATAAGCATTGACAATATGATTGGCATGTTTTTGACACTTTCACAATCATCAACATCTGTCACTTGATAGTAAAATTCAACATCCATTGTAAAAGCTCCAGTTGCGATATCCAAGCTGTGTAAAAGAACGTGAGAACAATAGAACTTAATTGACAACACCAATTAACATTTACCAGGTTTGCTTCCTCCACAGTGGTGAAACATGGACATCGTATATTAGACACGGGAAAATGGCCTATGTTCACTCCAGTCATGCTGTCTTCCAAGTCCTTCCATCGCGGAAGATACAGAAGCTTGAACACATGCTCCAACAGGTTCAAGAACAGCTTCTTCCCTGCTGTTATTAGATTGCTGAATGGACCTCTCTTTCTTCATTTAACGTTGATCTTGCTTTGCAGCCATAACCTTGTATACCTCGTTGTCTAAGCACCCTATCATCTGTATGCCTTTGCTTGCTATGACCTGCTGCTCAAAAAAAATGTTTCACTGTACTGAGATGCATGTGATAATAATAAATCAAATTAAATCAAGTTAAATTTTAGCAAAACAAAAGGACCAACACATAGATCCTAGAGCATGATAATTCTATCAGTGTCCATGATTCCTCCACTGGTTCAGCCATGTTTATGAAATGGACGATGAGTCTCTACACAGTGAACTGGATACTGACTCTGACTCTCCATGCCTCCATAACTCTATCATAAGGACACCTGCAAGAAGACATGAAGATGGCAGACATTGATATTGACAACTGTGACCTCTGGAGACTGACTGGAAGGATATTGAAAGAGATGGGCAAAACCAAAATTAATTGGTCTGAGAAGAGGGCCCAAAAAACAGAGGCCAGCAAATAGTGCTCTTTGCAGGCCACTGTCTTCATCTGCAGCAAATGCGAAAGAGTCTACAAGGCAATGTTCCCCCTGATATTTCTCCCTCCTGCATGTGTATTTCTGAGGTCCATGCACAACAGCAACTTCTGAAAACACAGGTCATGCAGGGGCATGACGATTGACAATATGTGGGGCTTCCAAGTGGTTGTGTGTGTTGGATTGCATCTTAAAAGAAATGTTGCTGCCAGGCCAGAGTGAGGCAGTTGAGACACATCAGGTGCAACCATCATCGTATGAGTTGGAAGGCTGCTGCCTTGGCAAAACTATAACCCCATATTATAAAATGGTATCACTTGATTCACTTTGTACTATGATGAGAAATTTACTGGTAATGCTAAATTTATTATAATAAGTCTATTTCTTGTAATTTTGTCATCATTTCTGTGTGAGCCAAGTCGATTTTTAAGTCAGCCCCTCATCTATATAACAAAGCATCAACGAAATGACAAAAACAGTGGTTTTGCGTTGCACAGAAAAGATTTTGTTAACTTCAGATTTCATTTTTAAAGGGTTACTTTCAGCTAAAAGCAAATCCAGGCACTTGGTTGCTTCGATTACGCAAAGGGAGATCTAGCAATATCTACCAGATATTTATGTAAGTAAAACCATATGGAATAAATGTTACCTTATCACCAACCACAAGTTGGTATAATTTTATTTCCACACAAGTGATACACAATGTTAAGAGTCATTTGAATAGGTAAAATAATTTGTGGTTGCATTGGCTTTGTGGTGAATGTAATTGGTTTGTGAATTTTGTGGAGTGGTTCTATGGATGCTCCAAAGAAGTAAATAACCTTTACACTCAAGTAATGATCAATCTCCTGTCTGAGTCAATTGACAACTTTCGGCCAAAAAGTCCAAACGCTTTGTACTTACTTGGTGAAAGTTTACTCATTGATACAATCGTAGAATAGCTTGATCTTCTTCAAGCTATTGAGGATGTGGGGATTGATGATGACTTTCTTCCACTATGAATTTGTGAGTACTGAGGTGACTGGACCAGTCTGATGCTGGATCCACACACTCTCCCATTGGTGGTGTTCGCTGAAGCAGGGTTGGTAAGATGCGCAGGTTTTTTTGCATGCTCACTTCACTGTTTGTGTTGGCTTCCATCTAGGTGCTCAAAATGGATGGCATCATCACGGAAGCTCCTTTTCCAGTTTGGGAATCTTGGGCTAGAAATTACCACAACTAAATGGGGATCTTGCATTTTTTCAGGGAGGTTCTGAGGACATCCTTGAATTAAGTGTTTTCTCTGAGCCTCTGGTAACCACCTGCTGTGAAGGAGCTCAAGACAGGAAAATTGTGTTGGAGGTTTTGTATCAGGCATGTGAAAAATGTAACCTGCCAAATGGAACTGATTGATTTCAATCACTACCTGAATGCTAGAAATGTTGACCTGAGAAAGGACACTGATATTGCACAAACATTATTTGCAGTTTTTCAGCCAAAGTGTGAATATTGTTCATGATTTGCTGCATTTGGACATGAGTTGCTTCAGTTTGAGGTGTCATGAATGATGCTGAAGATTGTGCCATCATTAGCAAATATCTCTTTTTCTGACTTCATGATGGGTGAAAGATCTTTGATGAAGCAGCTGAAGATGGATGGGCCTAGAACACTACCCTTCGGACCTCCTGCAGAGATGTCCAGGAGCTGAGATGACTGATCTCCAACAACCATAACCATTATCCTTTGTGCCATGTGTGACTCCAACCAATGGAGAGTTTTCCCCAATTGCCATTGACTCCAATTTTGCTAGGGCTTCTTGATACCACACTCAGCCTAAGGTGGCCTTGATGTTAAGCCAAATAACTCTCACCTGTACAATCATCTCTTTTTTTTTTCCATGTTTGAACCAAAGTTATAATGGAGTCAGGAGCTGTGTGGATTTGCCGGAATTCAAGCTGAGAGCCGGTGAACAGGTTTTTGCTAAGCAAGTGCTTGTGCATGAATTATAAAAGCTACCATCCAAGTTTAGTGGAGAAAAAGAAAATTAAATTAAATGTCAGCATTTATTTCAAAGTAAATGGAACATAAGAGTAGGGAGGTTTTGCTAAAACTGTACAAGGCCATAGTTAGACTATAGCTGGAATGCTGTTTTGGACCCCTTATCTAAGAAAAGATACATTGGCTTTGGAGACAGTCAGTTCATTAGGCTGATACCAGGTATGGAGGAACTTTCTTACAAGGAGAGGTTGAGTAATTGGGCCTGTACTCATTGGAATTTAGAAGAATGATAGATGACCACCTTCAAACATCCAAAATTGTTCAGAGACTTGACTTCAGAGGGTGGGTGAAAGCAGGTGCAGTTGATGCAATTTATATGGGTTTCAGCAAGGTCTTTTACAAAATTTCACAAGGGAAACTGATAAAGAAGGTAAAAACTCATGGGATTCAGAATAGCCTGACACATTGGAACCAAAATTGATTTAGTGACAGTAGATAGGGGGTGGTGGTAGCTATCTGTTTGTGTGACTGCAGCCCGATGTGCAGTGGCATATGACAGGGATCCATGCTGGTTCCCTTATTATATGTGATATTCATAAATGATGTAGGTGAGAATGCTGGGAATAATGATAAGTAAGTTTGTGGATGTCACAAAGATTGTCCATGTGGTTGACAGTGAAGAGGAAGGTATTAAGTTACAGGAGGATATAAATGGATTGGTCAGAAGGGCAAATCAATGTCAGATGAACTTAACTCTGTTAAATGTGAGGTGATGCACTTTAGAAGACGGAACAAAACAAAAGAGTACTCAATGAATAGCAAGACACTAAAAAGCTCAAAGGAACAAAGAAATCTTGGGGTGCTTGTCCCCTGATCCCTGAAGGTGACAAGGCAGGTTAATATAGTTAAGAAGGCATACAGGACACTTGCTTTTATCAGTCGTGGCATTGATTATAAGAGCAACTGAAGTTTTACAGAAGTTTTGTAAGGCCGTAGCTGGAGTAATCTGTGGTCACCACATTATAGGAAAGATGTGATTGCACGAGAAAGAGTGCAAAGGAGATTTACCAGGATGTTTTTAAGATGTAGTATTTCGGCAATAAAGAGAAGCTGGAGAAGCTCAGATTATTTTCTTTGGAGCAGAGAAAGTTGAGAAGGGTCCTGATAGAGATGTATATGATTGAGGGGCACAGACAGGGTGAATAGAAAGCAACTGTTCCTGGTAGTCGAAGGGTCAATAGCAAAGGGGCATAATTTTAAGTGAAAAATGGGGTTTTGAGAGATTTTAGGAAAAGTTTCTTTACCCAGAATATGGTAAGAGTATGAAATGCACTGCCTAGGAGGACAGTTGAGGCAGGAAACCTCATAACTCTTTAAAAAGTACTTGAATGAGCACTTGAAGAATCATACCATTCAAGGCTGTGGGCCTAGTGCAGGAAAATTGGAACTTGTGTGTTTAGTAGTATATTTTTGGCAGTACAAACTTGAGAGACCAAAGGACCTTTCTGTTCTCTATGATGCCATTCCACTATTTCCTGCTAGCGTGTGACTCCATCTTCTAATTTATGTCATTTCCAGGGTCCAAATTGTTTTGATAATAGTGTGTGATATCATTGGTGATCAGTTGTAATCTCTCCTGCAGGCATGAAGGCACAGATTCTCCCGATGATGCAGATGATGTTGCTGTAGTACTGAACAGTTTCAAAAGCAAAATCCTCAAAGTTCAGGTAGGTAAATACAATTGTGAATATGTCATAAGTAGTTCCTCATTTGTATAATTTGATTTTATCTTTGGAGAACTACAGTTTAGTTGTGATAAAATCATCTCATTGAACATGACACTTGACTCTTGCAGGGCTGATTTTGAAAAATACAGCAATAATTCTGTAAGTTTAAGAAAACAGGCACCTATTGTGTTTTTCAAATTTGGAATCTTGATGTTGAAATGGCGCAAATTTTGAACAAGCTGTTTTATTTCCTTGTAACCATAAGCTGACAATTGACTGAAACCCCCACTTCACCTTGATCAATTGTACTACGATGAAACCTGTAACCCTAGCATCATCCTTTTCCCGAAAACTGTTCATTTGTATGTGTGAGGTGATAATGGAAGCCAAATTGAAAAAGAAAATTTTCATCCATGTGGGTGGTTTGCCCATTTTTAATCTCAATCTGTTATCATTGTTATAGAATCACTGAGTTGTTTACAGTACATTTGGACCATCAAGTCCATGCTGGTTCTCTGTAGATCTGTGCAGTCACTCCCATTCCCCATCCTCTCCTTGTAGAGCTGCAAATTTATTTCTTTTACAGATCCATCTGATTCCTTGTTGAGATCATTGACCATATCTGATTGTACCACCCTCATAGTTAGGAGAGTTTCACGTCATTACCACCCACCACAGAGAAGGAGTTTATTTCACTTCCAACATCCTGGCTTGATTGACAGTTCTGGCTGTTTGATCTCTCTTATGTATTTTTGCACAAAATAAGTGGTTTCAAATGATTTGTGGGTTCACATATTGAAACTTTAAAAAGATTGAATGATTAATAGTTTAATTCTCTGTAGCCTAGCGGAATTTTTTTAATATTGTGAAATGTTACGAATGAATTACTTGTGAAACGTATAACACGGCTAATTGCCACCCTTGGCTTCATTGTTTTGTCCTGAATGTTGGAGATAAAAGGACTGTATTTTAGCATGCAGGACCTTGGAGGTTAATGAGAAGCTGACCTTGACATTAGGGACATGAGAGGCCATCCAGGGAGTTTGAATGGGATAAGGTAGTATGGGTGGACGTTTGGAGAAGTGGGCAAACTGAATTCCCAAACATGCACGTATTTGGAATTTAATAATACCATTAATGATTTTCTTCTCCCTCTTTCTCAAATTATGGGTTGATTTTGACAGGAATTTAAGGTACATAAAGCTTATACTACAGGCTGCTTACTCTGTGAGACAACTGCTGTGATGAGGCATTAGACATGACAATAAATTGTGGCTTGGGACGCTAGTAGGTTAAAGCAGCATCTCTATCAGCAGTTCACTTTTTCCAGTACTTTCTGACATTCCACAGATCAGTCTCAATCTGATTTAACTATGAGCTGCTGATACAGTGGAACGACTGTATTAGCTAAATTGGGCTGAAAACAAAAACTGCTGGCAATCACAGTAGGCCAGGCAGCATCCATGGAGAGAAAGCAAGCTAATGTTTCGAGTTCAGATGGCTCTTCATCAGAGCTGGCGTGAAGTGTGGAGGGAGTGGCATTTATTCAAGTAGTAATGGGGGAGGTGGAGTGCTGGAGGAGAAAGTTCAGAAATTGGGAAAGAATTTAGAACATTTATAGGATTGTTGTGTATTGTTCGACACTCTTCTTTGTCCTCTGGTTTCTTTACTTTCAAAAGAGTTGCACGGTGGCTCAGTGGTTAGTACAGCTGCCTCACAGCACCAGGGACCTGGGTTTGATTCCAGCCTCAGACGACTGTCTGCTGGAATTTGTATATTCTCTCCGTCTCTGCATGGGTTTTCTCCTGGTGCTCCAGTTTACTCCCCCAATCCAAATTTGTACAGGTTAGGTGAATTGGCCATGCTAAAAGCCAGGGTTCAGGGATGTGTAGGTTAGGAGCATTAGTTAGGGGTAAATGTAGAGTAGTAGGGGAATGGTTCTGGGTGGGTTACTGTTCGGAGGGTTGGTATGGACTTGTAGAACAGAATGGCCTGTTTTCACACTGTAGGGATTCTATGATTCTATGAAAATCGCCTTTTACCTTCTCCTATGTTGGGTGGATATCTTCCATCATCTATTTGGTGACCCGGGTATGATGCACTTGACACCATGAAGCAACTCTTTTCTTAGTTTCATCCATAATCCTGTAATTAACTTCAAAGTTTGTTTAACGTTACAGCATGCTGTTTCTCACTTTCTGTTAATTAGAACATCACTGAAGAAGCTGTACACGCCTTCCATCTTGATTAGTTTCTGCTCCATGACATGCAGGATCTATTTGTGTGGAGTTTGCTTGTTCTCACCATATCTGCATTGTTACCACTGGGTGCTCCAGTTTCGTCCCACAGTCCAAAGGTGTGCTGGTTAGGTGGATTTACCGTGCTAATTTGCCCCATAGTGTCCAGAGATGTCAGACTAGATGCCTTGATAAATACAGGGATCTGGGTGAGCTACACTTCGGAGGATCAGTGCAAATTTGATGAGCTCAATGACTTCTTTCTGCACTGTAGGGATTCTATGATTCCAGTTCCCCTGACTTGATTTTGCTCCAATTGTTCCTGACTCAATGAAGCTCCAACCTCTACTGACTCAATAAAAATCCAATTTCCCCCGAAACGATGCCGCTAAATGATCCTTGCCAGTCTTCTGAGTCCAGCCAGTTGGAATGCAGTGTTGCTTAGAAAATTCTGTGGAAGTCCTGTATGCACCCCCACCCCTCCCTCCACATCACGAGCTGCCTAAGGTGAGTTTAGATCCAGTGTGAGTGTTAGTGAATGGGTAGGGTTCTGGAAGGTTAGGTAAGTCAGTAGATGGTAGAGTGAGTGAGTTGGCAGACAGAAATGTTGATAAAATGGAAATATTTCACAATAATCCATTGCAGTGGCATCTTGCAGACAGCATTTTTAAACTCCACATCTAGGCCATCATGGAGAGGACTACACTGACTTGCAGCCAAATATGTTATTTACAATGATATCCTCTGTTAATGCATTGTGCACACAGAGCAACCTGTCAAACTGCTTAAACTTCCTCAAAATCAACTTTTAAAAGTTGCCAACAGTGTGTCTGATGTTCTTCAGTCCTTAACCTCATCAATTAACTATAAGAAATAATTCCAACCCAATCTAATGGCCATCTTTCTTATGTGTCTCACACTAAGTAAGACTAATGCACGTTAATCTGCAAACAGCCATTAGTTGACTAAATATTTAGACCTCTGCAACAGACAGGCAGCTCAACAGTATACTATAAACTCTCTTTTGATAGTTTCAGCCCTCTTACTGGCATAGCCTAAAGAATGGCTCTTACCATAAGGGCTGACAACATCTCCTCCATGAGGGATGGTTAGAACCTGCAGATTTGTCTGCTTCCCTATAAATAATTTCTGCTGCCACTAGTTGTGCAGCCTCATCTGCAAGTCAAGAGAGTAGAGTATCACTGATTATATGTTTATGTTTAAGTGATACATGCCGAAGTAACTGTCAACCTGTGTTACACGTGAAGATTTATCGCCGATCTTCACTCCACATGTGAGATCATTAAACTTCTTGTGTCATTATATCCAGCTCCTCTGATGACAGTTTTGCCATGAGCTTCTGTAACTATTTGTTCCCAACATCTCATGTTTCTGGAGGGTATCCTGACACTTTGCTCCCTCTTGAATACATGGAACATCTTCTAGCTCTGCTGGCAATATTTCCAGTGTGATGCAGGAAGTACTTGCTCAATGTTCCCCGGTCTGTCACTCTTTGCTTTTTCACCTGTAGAATGTCTTCTATACCATGCTCAAGATCTGATGCACCTGCCCAGATGTAGTACAGCTGGCTGTCGATGGAAAACTACCTCTTGATTTTGGGCTCTCTGCTTATGAATGCAGACAATAGATTGCATGTTGAAATCTCAAAAAAGTTGGTGGGCTGTCTGCAGTGCATTTAATAGTTGCAGGTTACTTGAGCACCCTGTTTCTATACATCATTTTAGAGCTATCCAATTTAACCCCAGTAAGTCCATGTAAGAGGATCAGACAGCAACAACGTGAACTTATGATGGGGAAAAGTACTTGATCAATCTGCTGGAATGTTTTGAGGATGTAACTGGTAGAATGGATAAGAGGGAATTAGTGGGCATGCTTTACTTGGATTTTCAGAAGGCTTTCAAAAAGATCTCACATAATGGATTATCATTTAAAATTAAATTGCATGGGACAGGAGGTTATGCACTGAAATGGATTGAAGTAGATTAGAAGTGGCATGGTGGTACAGTGGCACAGTTAGCATTGCAGTCTCACAGCACCAGGGATCTGGGTTCGATTCCAGCCGTGGGCATTTGGCTGTGCAGTATTTGCATATTCTCCCCCTACTTGCATGTTTCCTCTCATAATCCAACAAGGTGCATGTTAGGTGGATTGGCCACGTAGTATCCAGGAATGTAAAGCTAGGGGAATTAGCCATAGTTAATGCATGGTTATAAGGTTAGGGTGGATGAGTGGATCTGGATGGGATGCTGTTCAGCGGTCAGATGCTGAATGGCCTGTAGGGATTCTTTAAAATATAATATAGGGATTCTATGAGAACTGTTGGATGGACAGAAAACAGAGTAGGAATAAACGGATCGTTTTCTGAGTGGCAGAGAGTGACTAATGGCGTACTGCAATGATCAGTGCGATGATCCCACCTATTCCTAATATACATTAATGATTTTATTATGGATCAGGCCAGACCCCTCAAAACATTTCAAAGAACTAGTCCAGACCCAAATTCGCTAGTGGTTTTCAACAGATGTAACGCAGATATTTCAGCAGAGATGCACCTGGTCAAGCTACTTTTAAACAAAACAGAATGTACTTACTAAATGAAAAACAAACAAGAGAGCAGAACATCAAATAACTTAACCTATCTGAAAACCCAACAGATCACTCAAACTTAATGATGCAGTTCCAAATGCAACAATCACCTTGGCACAAAAGGTAAAATAAGACACAGGTTCTTACAGGAGAGAAGTCAGAGAGAGAGGAGGTTCAGCATAGACCTGCTTCTTTAGGTCTAGTAACCTTTTCAACACTACTGCTAAAAACTAAACCGAACCAGAGTAAAGCTGAGCTGGGAGAACTGCCCGCTCCCCTTTCATTGTACAAGTGGTTTTTTTTAACATGAAAACCTGTTTCCTGAGGCAGTTTCAGTTAGCTTTAATCAAACTAGTCCCAAAACTCTTCAACTTAGACTTCAGAGTCTATGTCTTTTATTACCTCTCTGAAAAGCAAACAAGGACAACATAATCTTCTTAAAGGAGCAGTATCGTCATGTTTTATACTTTAAGTTTGCAGATTATACAAAGTAGACAAATGCATGCCAGATGCAATATATTTTAAATAAATATGAGGTTGTTACTTTGAAAGCAAAAACGGGAAGAGAGATTGTTATTTGAATGATAATACATTCAGAATGGTGGAGGTGGAACAAGATCTGGATCTCCTTGTTCACCAGTCATTCCAAATAAGCAGGCAGGTGTAGCAGGCAGTGAAGAAGGCAAATAGAGTCGTAGAGCTGTAGAGCATGGAAACAGACCCTTCAGTCCAAATCGTCTATACTGAACAGATATCCTAAATTAATCTAGCCCTATTTGCCAGCACTTGACTCATATCCTTTCTATTCATAAACCTATTAAATGTTGTAATTGTACCAGCCTCCACATTTCTTCTGGCAGCTCATTCCTTACACGCATGAAAATGTTGCCCCTTTTGTCCCTTTTAAATCACTGCAAGCATACTCTCCTGCACTCTTTATTATGAAATTCCAACCCCACTCCCATATTCCAATATCCATGAAATTTTTGTGTTAGAAAAAGATTAGTCCCAATATTAACCCTTGATTCCACCATCCCTCTGTCTGAAGAGCAATTATTCTCGTTTTCTGTTCTCAAACCATTTTTTTTGTTGCATCTAAGATGATACTGAGCCTCTTATTCCCACCTTTTTACTGTAGTACTGTTTTTCTTCAAACATGACTGCATTCTTTTCATGGTTGAAGGCAGCTGAGAAGGCTTACTTTGACAGGCCCTCATTGGTCAAGCTACAGAGGATTACAGTGCTGCGGTGTGCATTGAATTCCATGCTTACACAGACAGCAAAGAAGGAGCTTACATTCGCAAAGCAAAGGTTACATGAGCATGGTGACAAGCCAGTCAAGTACCTAGTATATCTCGCCAGGAAAAGGAGTGCCCCTCAAGCTATTACGTTGATTAGGGAAGGGTCTGGGAATCTAACATGTGATTCCAAAAAGACTAATGTGGCATTCCAGAGATTTTACTCTAAGTGGGCAACACAGTGGTTAGCACCAGAGACCCGGGTTCAATTCCCACCTCAGGCAACTGTTTGTGTGGAGTTTGCACATTCTCCCTGTGTCTGCGTGGATTTCCTCCGGGTGCTCCGGTTTCCTCCCACAAACCAAAACAAAAATGTGCAGATTAGGTGAATTGGCCATGCTAAATTGCCCCTAGTGTTAGGTGAAGGGGTAAATGTAGGTGAATGGGTCTGTGTGGGTTGCTCTTTGGAGGGTTGGTGTGGACTTTTTGGGCCGAAGGGCCTGTTTCCACACTGTAAGTAATCTAATCTAATCTAATACCAATATGAGGGTTGTGACGAGGGGTGGGCCAAGATGGAGTCCTTTTTCAAAGATCTGGAGCTCCCAGGTGTGACCCCCGAACAAGAGTCTTTTCTCAATGCTCCTTTATCAGAGCAAGAAGTGTAGGAGGCTGGGAAGCAGCTTCAGAGTGGAAAGGTGCCTGGTTCTGATGGACTACCCAGCAACTTCTTTAAGGAATTTATAAACATACTGTCAGACCTGATGCTCAACATGCTCAATGACTCATACAGTCATGATCGTCTCCAGCTGTCTCTGAGCGAGGCCAATATTTTGCCTATTCTTAAAAAAGGGAAGGTCCTGGGAGACTGTGCTTCGTACAGGCCAATTCACTCTTAAATGTGGACTTCAAATCCTCTCTAAGACTCTTCATTAAGGCTGGAGACTGTGTTACCTTCTATAGTTAAAGAGGACCAGACGGGCTTCATGAAGGTCCACAGATCCTCCAATAATGTTAGGAGGCTGCATAATGTAATTCAAGCATGTCAACAACAGTAAATACAGGGATTAGTGATTTCTATAGATGCAGAGAAGGCATTTGACTGAGTTGAGTGGCTGTACCTTTTTTATGCTCTGGAGCAGTTTGGCTAGGCAAAGCCTTCATAAGATGGGTAAAGGTTCTCTACCATGACCCCCTCATTGCGGTCATTACCAACTGAATACGATCAAGGAATTTTAACATTTTTAGGGGCAGCCGGCAGGGCTGTCCCCTTTCGCCATTGCCTTTTATGTTGGTGATTGAACCATTGACAGAGGCCATTCATAAGGATCCTAATATATCGGCTCCAGATGTGGGGTCAAAATTACATAAGATTTCGTTGTAAGCAGACGATGTCCTCATTTGTTTTGTCAAATCCAGCAGTTTTGGTGCCTCGCCTGGTACAATGCATCAGCTCGTTTGGCACCTGTTTGGGGTATAAGATTAATTTTGCAAAATCAGAGGCTATGCCTATGGGTGGTCTTACGAAGGTGCTAGATCTTGAGGGCGAATATCACTTTCCATTTAAGTGGTCACGGGGCAGGGTTTATGTTTTTGGGCTTATTCATCACTCCAGATCTTGATTGGTTGTTCAAAGCTAATTTTGTTTGAATATTCGACAAAATCAAATCAATTCAAAGATGGGAGGCGCTTCCGGTCTCATGATTAGGTCGGATAGTGCTTTTAAGATGAAATTTCTCCCCTGTTTGTTGTACCCTTTATATGAATGCTCCCCATGATTTTCAATAAGCAATGTTCAGGAGATTGAAGGGATGGTTCATCTCTTTTATTTGGCATCTTTAGTGGCCCCTAATTAAATTAGCTAAGCTGCAATTGCCTCACAAATTGGGGGGAGTGTATCTCCCAGACATTAAAGACGATCAACTAAGCTTGAGCGTTTGGGCTTGTGGTGACCCTGTTTCAATATGGTTAGATAAGCAAAACCTCTCAGGCAGGGTGCCGCCTTACTAGCTTGCTGCTTTTGGGTAAAATGAGGACAGTTAGGGAATATTGCCATAACCCAATAGTTAATAAGGGTCCGAGACGTCTCGGACCGTGTCTTCAGAATCCTTAAGGGGGAGGGTGTGCAGCCAGAAGTCGTGGTGCACATTGGCACCAACGACATAGGTAGGAAGAGGGGTGGGGAGGTCATTCAGGAGCTCAGGGAGTTAGGCTGGAAGCTAAAAGCTAGGACGGACAGAGTCGTCATCTCTGGGTTGTTGCCGGGGCCACGTGACGGTGAGGCAAGGAATAGGGAGAGACTGCAGTTGAACACGTGGCTGCAAGGATGGTGTAGGAGGGAGGGCTTCAGGTATTTAGACAATTGGACTGCATTCTGGGGAAGGTGGGACCTGTACAAACAGGACGGGTTGCACCTGAACCAGAAGGGCACCAATATCCTGGGAGGTAGGTTTGCTAGCACTCTTCGGGGAGGTTTAAACTAATTTGGCAGGGG
>NC_057715.1:45845740-45865491 GCF_004010195.1 Chiloscyllium plagiosum
GGCATGGAATGCGCTGCCTGTGGGAGTGGCAGAGTCAGAATCATTGGTGACCTTTAAGCGGGAATTGGATAGGTACATGGATGGGTGCTTAAGCTAGGATAAATGTTCGGCACAACATCGTGGGCCGAAGGGCCTGTTCTGTGCTGTATTGTTCTATGTTCTATGTTCTATGTTATCAATACTGTTAAGGCATGGAGGGCAATTCGGCAGAGGGAAGGCAATATTGGCAAAACATCTTCTCTTATACCTGTAGTGAGTATGCTGGGTTTTCAACAGGAGATGATAGATTCAGGATTCAAACATTGGGCAGCTAGGGCTGTGTCTTGCATGGGCGATTTATTTGAGGGAGACACAATGATATCGTTTGAACAGTTAGCACGAAAATACGAGTTACCTAACAGAGACCTCTTTCATTTTTTTCAACTTATAGATTATATTAAAAAAAAGACTGCACTTTGACTGGACCCTACAAATCCGACATAGCGAGGAGGGTACTCAGTGCTAACAGTACACTTTCTGTAAGCACTTTATAACATCAATTGGGGGGGCGCCCCCTAAGAGAATTTGATTGACTCTGCAGGGTGTGGGAGAGAGAGCTAGGCATCAAAGTCTCCTCAGAGGCATGGGAAGATATTTGGGAAAACACAAGAAAAATATCAATTTGCAATAGGATCCATGCTTTACAGTTGAAGATTCTCCACAGAGTCCACTTGGCTCCAGATTGTTTGTCAAAATTTAAACCAGGGGTATTTTCAGCATGTCCCAAGTGCAAGGTTGGTATGAGCACTCTTGCCCATTGTCTCTGCTCCTGTGGTAAGCTTCAAACACATGGGAGCACTATGGTGGGTGCAATGGAGGGGATTTTGGGTATGAGGGTGGAGAAGGACCCGATCTCTCTCCTTCTTGGCCAGTACAGTGGGTTCCCTTAGATGCACATAAGAAAAACTTTTCAACATCCTCACTTTCTATGCAAGAAAAAATATCTTGTTAGGTTGGATATCTGAAAATCCTCCGGGCCTGTTGGGTTGGCGGAAGATTGATATGGAGTATATCCTCTTAAATTTTCTCACAAGTATGGTACACCACAAAAATGAGAATTTCTATAAGACTTGGCAGCTGTTTTTGGAATACCTGGACACAGATTTGTCTGCCACACTAATAAGGGCTTTTATATAGCTATAGCGATTGTGCTTTATGAGGCCAATATCCAGAGAGGGGGCATTGCAAACATATGAATGTGATATTTGAGAGTGAGTGTTTTGTTTGGCTGAGCTAAGTTATTTGTTAGCTTGTTGTTGGTTATTAATTATTTAGTTGAGTAGTTTGATTTTTATATATGTATGTTTTTCTATTCATATTTATACATTTGTACATGAGGTCAGTTTGGGTTTTTTACAATTTTTTTGGTGTTCTTTCTTTGTATTGTTTTGAATTGTATTGTTTTGTATTTGTAATATTAAAAATCTTTTTTTAAAATATATTTTTATTGAAAAATAAAGTGCCTGTTCAGTATGCTTGCATAATTAAGAGGAGTTTGTCCTTTTGTCTTTTAAGTTAGTAAATGTTAATTTAAAAAATATGAGGCCAAATGTCCTAAATGGGTTAGAAATTGTACCTGTATTTAATAAAAGAATATAGGATATTAAACTGATTACAGTAGCTGGGTTGTGAGATTTGTTTACTATTTGCCTGTGTGAGTTTCATTCATTCGTGCAATTTCATATAAGTGCTGTTTTGACAGTTTCTTAAAGGGATAATGGCCCAGTTAAAAGGTATTTAACAAGTATTTACTAACTGGGGAAATGTTTGGTGTTCCAGGTCTAAGAGATGGTTGGTAAGGGCTGATTTAATATTATAATGTTTCATTGAGACTTGATGGGGATGGTATTGCTTATGATATGCTACACTTATTCAGCAGTAAATAGGCCTAAACACTGCTTGTAGCAAAGGTTGATAAGTATTGAAGGGTGAAAAGTCAGTCATAGTTGAAAGGTTTGTTTTAATTAGATAGAGTTGTTTAAATTTGGTCTATATTATGATAGTAAAATACACTACAGAACCATGGTTTCATGAATGAATGAATGAGTGAAACTGTGTTATAGTAGGGAGTTATGAATGAATGAAACAGGAATGCAATGTTCACTTGTGAGTGGATTAGTGAAGGATAAACATGAAGTGCTTGTGAGTGGGTTAGTGAAAGGATCAAGAATAAAATATCTCACAAAGCCATTTGCTCACTCATTCTACCAAAGATCAGATGTCAGCTGTCCTCTAGTGTATTGAGTGTCACTTGGATGGAAAACCCTTTAATCTCAGTCACCTCCATTGCCGGAATTAAACTGACACCAGAGACTAATATAACAAAGAATAAAGAGAACAAAGAACAATACAGCCCAGGAACAGGCCCTTTGGCTCTCTAAGCTTGCGTTGACACATTTTACCCTTCCATACTAAAACTGTCTTTGCTTACAGGATCAGTATCCCTCGATTCCCTTCCTGTTCGTGTATTTGTCCAGATGTTTCTTGAATGCTGCTCTTGTGTCTGCTTCCACCACCTCCTCTGGCAACGTGTTCTGGGTACTCACTACCTTTTCTGTGAAAAATCTGCTTTACACATCTCTTTTAAACTTCCTTTCCTGCATCTTGAATCTGTGTTCCCTTATAATTGACCCCTGCACCTTGGGAGAAAACCTCATACGTTCCACCCTATCCATGCCATTCAAAACCTTACAAACATCTATTAGGTCAACCCTCAATCTCCTGTGTTCTAGTGAAACAAAATCTAGTCTATCCAACCTTTCTACGTAGCTAAAATCCCCCATACCAGACAACATTTTGGTAAACATTTCCTGTACCCTCTCCATGGCATTCACCAACCTTCTGGTGTACGGTGACCAGAACTGTACGCAATATTGCAATTGTGGCCTAACTAAAGTTCTATAAAGTCGCACTATAACTTGTCTATCCTTATACTCACTGTCCCTTCCAATGAAGGCAAGATGCCATAGACCTTGTTTACAACGTTATGCACCCGTGTTGCCACCTTCAGTGATCTGTGGACCTGCCCACTCAGATCCCTCTGCATATCAAAACTCCTAAGGGTTCTGGCATTCGCAATATAATTTCCACCTGTACTTGACCTTCCAAAAGAATCACCTCACATTTGTCTGGATTGAACTCCAAGTATCATTTATCTGTCCATGCCTCCAACTGGTCTATATCCTGCTGTGTCTTCTGACAAACTTCACTGTCTGCAACATCACAATCTTTGTATCATCTGCAAACTTACTAATTAGACCAGCTCCATTTTCATCCAAATCATTTGCATAGACCACGAACAGCAGAGATCCCAACACTGATCTGTATGGGACACCTCTAGTCACATCTCTCCATTCTGAAAAGCATTCTTCCACCGCTCCCCTCTGTCTCCTATGATAGTTCTGAAGCCATCTTGCTATCTCACTCCTGATTCCATGTGACTTCATCTATTGAACCAGTCTGTCATGAGGGACCCTGTTAAAGGCTTTACTGAAGTCCACATAGACAATACCAACTGCTTTTCCCTTATCACTTATCTTCGTCACCTCCTCAAAAAACTCTTACCAATGGGCCATGATCAGCCCCACACAAAAACATGCTATCTTATCAGTAATAAATCAATTTGCTTCTAAATGTGTATGGATCTTGTCCCTGAGAAACTTTTCCAATAATTTCCCTACCACCAACTTGAGGCTCACAGGCCTGTAATTTCCTGGATTATCCCTGTTACTGTTCTTAAACAGCATTGGTTATTCTCCAGTCCTCTGGGACCTCACCAGTGGCCAAAAAGGATATGAAGATATCTGTCAATGCTCCAGCAATTTGTTCTCATGCCTCTCTTTATATTCTGGGATAGATTCCACCAGGACGCAGAGCCTTATCTACTTTAATAATTTTTAATAGCAACTTGGCTGAAAGTACAATCTACAGTATGAAGTGTTTTTGCCAACTTTCCACCCAATATCCAACCTATTGTTCTTTTCAATTCTGCAGACAAGAAACTCGACCTATCCAAAACAAAATTCATCAATTCAGACCTGATCAGTCAAATTTTCCATCTCGCATATACATTGAAGGATAGAATCTGGAATATGTTGAGCACTTCACAGACCTGAACAGCACCTCTCTCAAAAGGTCTCCATCGACTTATAGATCCATCTGGTTCTGTTGTGCCAGTTCAGCTTTCTACAAACAGCAGCAGTGAGCATTTGACAATAGAGATCTATAAAAATCCAGTTGTCACCAATACCCTGTACTGCAATGAGAGCTAGATTGTGTCTCAGTGACACATGGAGTGCTAGATAAATTTCACCAGCAATGCCCCTACCATATCCTTCAGATTCAATAGAGGACCATAAAACAAATGCTAGTGTTCTCCTTGAAGCTAGCTCCACAAGTAATCAGACAAAACTTCTGAAAAGCTGAAAATGTGTTGCTGGAAAAGCGCAGCAGGTCAGGCAGCATCCAGGGAACAGGAGAATCGACGTTTCGGGCATAAGCCCTTCTTCAGGAAGAAGGGCTTGTGCCCGAAACGTCGATTCTCCTGTTCCCTGGATGCTGCCTGACCTGCTGCGCTTTTCCAGCAACACATTTTCAGCTCTGATCTCCAGCATCTGCAGACCTCACTTTCTCCTCAAAAACTTCTGAAAAGTCTGCTACAGTGGACTGATGATATGTCTAATGTCAGGCCCTGTTTTCCTACTGATCAAAAAGCAGGTATTCCAAGGAGGACAAAGGTAATACTACAAGACATTCAGGAACTCTCCTTAAAGCATGGTAGCATTGACTTTAAAGATTGGGAAGAGCTTGCTACCAATTGTTCAAAAATTGCAACAAGTCTTCCCCATGTTTTTATCAGGCTTTGAGTTCAAACACCTTAATGATGAGGCAGAACGGCAACAAAGAAGGGGAAGAAAGGAAACAAATCCTGCACTCCACATACCATTTCCCAGTGCACGAGCAATCTCCCAGATGTAATAGCGGCTGAAGGGAATTTATATTAGGCAAGAAATGGTTTCGGAGAGACTGTTAGGTCTGAAGGCTGATAAGTCCCGGGGCACCTGATGGACTGCATCCCAGGGTACTGAAGGAGGTGGCTCTAGAAATCGTGGATGCATTGGTGATCATTTTCCAATGTTCTATAGATTCAAGATCAGTTCCTGCGGATTGGAGGGTGGCTAATGTTATCCCACTTTTTAAGAAGGAGGGAGAGAGAAAACAGAGAATTATAGACCAGTGGTGGGAAAAATGCTGGAGTCAATTATAAAGGATGAAATTACGACACATCTGGATAGCAGTATCAGGATAGGTCAGAGTCAGCATGGATTTATGAAGGAGAAATCATGCTTGACTAATCTTCTGGAATTTTTTGAGGATGTAACTCTGAAGATGGATAAGGAGATTCAGTGGATGTAGTATACCTGGACTTTCAGAAAGCCTTTGATAAAGTCCCACATAGGAGGTTAGTGAGCAAAATCAGGGCATATGGTATTAGGGGCAAAATACTGAAATGGATTGAAAATTGGTTGGCTGACAGGAAACAAAGAGTTGTGATAAATGGCTCCCTTTTGGAATGGCAGGTGTGACCAGTGGTGTGCTGAAGGGATCAGTGCTGGGACCGCAGCTTTTTGATGATATAGATGAAGGTATTAAAAGTAATATTAGCAAATTTGCTGATGACACAAAGTTGGGTGGCAGGGTGAAATGTGAGGAGGATGTTAGGAGAATATAGGGTGACCTGGACAGGCTAGGTGAGTGGACGGATGCATGGCAGATACAGTTAAATGTGGATAAATGTGTGGTTATCTACTTTGGTGGCAAGAACAGGAAGGCAGATTACTATCTAAATGGAGTCAAGTTAGGTAAAGGGGCAGTACAACGAGATTTAGGTGTTCTTGTACATCAGTCAATGAAAGCAAGCATGCAGGTACAGCAGGCAGTGAAGAAAGCTAATAGTATGCTGGCCTTCATAACAAGAGGGATTGAGTTTAGAAGCAAAGAGGTCCTTCTGCAGCTGTACATGGTCCTGGTGAGACCGCACCTGGAATATTGTGCACAGTTTTGGTCTCCAAATTTGAGGCAGGACATTCTGGCTATTGAGGGAGTGCAGCGTAGGTTCACGAGGTCAATTCCCGGAATGGTGGGACTATCTTACGCTGAAAGATTGGAGCGGCTAGGCTTGTATATGCTTGAGTTTAGAAGGCTGAGACGGGATGTGATTGAGACGTATAAGATTATTAAAGGATTGGACACTCTAGAGGCAGGAAGCATGTTTCTGCTGATGGGTGAGTCCCGAACCAGAGGACACAGTTTAAAAGTAAGGGGTGACTACTTAGAACAGGGTTGAGGAGAACCTTCTTCACCCAGAGAATGGTGGGTGTATGGAATGCTCTGCCCCAGAAGGTAGTGGAGGCCAAGTCTCTGGATACTTTCAAGATAGAGCTCTTAAGGGTAGTGGAATCAAGGGTTATGGGGATAAGGCAGGAACAGGATACTGATTGAGGATGATCAAGCCATGATCATAATGAATGGTGGTGCTGGCTCGAAGGGCAGAATGGCCTACTCCTGCACCTATTGTCTATTCTCTATTGTCTATTGCATGTTCAGCCCCATGTATCTAAAAATCATTGGATTTTTGAAAATCTGATTTTTGAGAATGACCCTGTTCAGTCACATGAAAACCAAGGTCAGAAGCTTATGACCTTGAGCAGAACTCAAATCAAAGGACAGCAATGATGATAACTCAATCCATCAGTCTATTTATGACACCGTTTCACACGTTTTTCCCACAGTGGCGCCATTTCAGTGCTTCAGATTTGTATGACGAGCAAGTGAATATTAGGGATTTAACACTTTTAAGAGCAGGATACTGGGATAGACTTCTGCTCTTGTGTGAGGTATGGAGGAGGATTTTGATTAATGTTGTAAGATCCACATTATGGGTGCAGTAGGTTGTTGATTAATGAAAACGTGTATCCGTTATGAATGTATTTGAACGTTGATTCTCAATACAATGCATAATATTCTGATCATTAATTTTTATAATCAGATCTTGATTATTGACAATAGGACTCATTAATTGAAATAATTAATACTAATGTGTTAACATCCTAATGACCTAAGCAATAATTTTTAGGCACTCGCCAGCTGGTCATGAATGCAATAGAAGCTATGCAATTATTAATGTAATGATTATCAATGTAATAGAATTCTAATTATTAATGTAAATCAGTATTGATTATTTTTGCAATAAGATCTCAATTGTTGATGGCGCATTCTTATCGTAATATTGAGATTAATCAATGTAGTGGTATCCCAAATTTTAAAGTGACTCTGATTATGAATATAATTAGACTCTGATTATAAATGTAATAGAATCATGATTATTAATGCATTGTGGTCCTGATTATTGAACACATCGGTTTGCCGTGAAAAACTACTTTTTCTTGGATTTTTTGCAGCAGCAATTAGGCCTTGAAAAGTAGTCTATTAGGCCAACTCACCAACAAAAACAACACAATTATTTGAAGGGGCCTTACTGTCAAAAAATCTGTCTGAGTTCCACTTCAAGTCATTGCTCCTTCGGAACTCATGACAGAATAGTTTGCAAAGTCCTGCTGTATGACCTCATGAAATTTATTGCTGTCTTTCTCACCCTTTCATTACCCTTGTGTATTTTGTGTCATGTAAGCCAGCACCAAGCCATTAAGTCCAAGTTCCAAGTTCTTGACAGTGGTAAACCTTACCATATACCTGTTGTATGTACACCAATCTTTGTTATTCATCGGGGATAGGGGCACAGATCTATTGTGCTAACAAAAAAAAATGCAGATACTGCTAAAAGGAAATCTCCTATTTGCCGTGAAAGACCATGCACTCAGACCTGGTGCATCAATAGAAAAAAGAAATGGGATCTGGACTGACCTCTCAAGTATATGGATCTATGGATAAGGAATCTGCAGATAATGAATGAGTGTAGTGGAACTTGCATACAAAATTTGATTAGTTCCCATTAAGTACATTTAGTGGTTTCAACATGCTGAATCAATAGCATGATGTTTTGTGGTTGTCAGCCATTTTGCTTCTGAGATGCTTCTCCCAAGATTCCACCCATAATGTAAGTATTTTTCAATATAAAATTAATTATACAAGAATACTTGTATAAGTATTACAGTCATAATTTTCCTTTCAGTCTGTTACTTGTTGCTGATGCTGAGCAACAGTTCTATCAAGGCATGGAGCTATCTTGATTAAGCACTCATTGAAATCATGTTCAATGTCCATCCTGGTGTAGTTATGCTGAATTCGCAAACTGTCCCTGAATCTTGTTGAGTCATACTGCAAATTTTGCAGGTGTCACTGGGCTCAGTGAACTACTGTTGAAGTTGTTAGGCTCGTGGTGAAGTTAATAAAGTATAAACAAGGTTAGAACACTCATTGGAATGAGGAAACGGTTATATTAAGATGAATCCTCACCACTGCTCACCATATTGTATGAGCTATGTGGCAGATTTGGTGCTACCATCCCATTGGTAGGGATATATATATATATCTCACACACACACACTCACATACACACACTGCAGGATTTTAGGTTCATGGATCCTTGAGGCCTGTTCTAGGATGGTTTACCTATACAAGAGGGATAGATTTCATCTGAACTGGAGAGGAACGAATATCCTTGCAGAAGGTTCACTGGTGCTACTCGTGAGAGTTAAACTAGAGTGGTAAGGGGCTGGGAACCATACCAGTGGATCAGCAAGTGAAGGCATTGAGGGGAAGGCACACGTTAGAACCAGGTGAAAGTGAGGATTGCAGATGCTGGAGATTAGAGTTGAGAGTTTGGTGCTGGAAAAGCACAGCAGGTCATGCAGCATCCGAGGAGCAGGAGAATCAACATTTCGGGCAAGAGCCCTTTATCAGGAATGAAACTTGTGAGCCAAGGAGGTAGAGAGATAAATGACAGGGAGGAGTGGGGCTGGGAGGAAGGTAGCTGAGAGTACGATAGGTAGATCCAGGTGGGGGTAATGGTGATAGATCGGAGAGGAGGGTGGAGCGGATAGATGGGAAAGACAATGGACAGGTATGACAGGTCATGAAGGTGGTGCTAAGTTGGAAGGTTGGAACTGGGATAAAGTGGGAAGGGGCCGGGGGGGAGCGGGGGAATGAGGAATCTAATGAAGTCCACATTGATGCTGTGTGGTTGCTATTAGAACCAGTAAGTCAGAAAGGAAGGACAAGTAGAGACAGGTAAATGAATACAATGGTACTGATGAGCTCAAGAGTGTTTATTTCAATGTAAGGAATATTATAGGTAAGGCAGATGAGCTTAGAGAATAGATCAGTACATAGGACTATGATATTATGGCCATTACAGAGATTTGGTTGAGATAGGGACAGAACTAGCAGCTCAATTTTCCAGGCTTCTGTTGTTTTAGATGAGACAGAGGAAGATAAGAGGTGGAGGAGTTGCTTTACTAATGAAGGAGAATGTTACATTTGCACTCAGTGAGCAGATGGAGGGCTAATCCACTGAGGCAATATGGATAGAGCTCAAAAATAAGATGCGTGCAATTCACTCTGAGTGGATTATACTATAGGCCCCCCAACAGCAACTGAGACATTGAGAAAGAAATATACAAGCAGATTATGAAAAGAGTCAATAAGTGGGCGGCACGGTGGCACAGTGGTTAGCACTGCTGCCTCACAGCGCCAGAGACCCGGGTTCAATTCCCGCCTCAGGCGACTGACTGTGTGGAGTTTGCACGTTCTCCCCGTGTCTGCGTGGGTTTCCTCCGGGTGCTCCGGTTTCCTCCCACAGTCACAAAGATGTGCAGGGTCAGGTGAATTGGCTGTGCTAAATTGCCCGTAGTGTTAGATAAGGGGTAAATGTAGGGGTATGGGTGGGTTTCGCTTCGGCGGGTCGGTGTGGACTTGTTGGGCCAAAGAACCTGTTTCCACACTGTAATCTAATCTAAATTCTAATCTAATCTAAAAACACGGTTGTCATCGTGAGTGAAATTAACTTCCCCAATATTGACTTGGACTCCTTTTAAGCAAGCGGCTTGGATGGAGCAACTTTGTTAAGTGCATCTGAAAGGGTTTCTTGAAATAATATGTGAATAGTCCAACTAGAGGAGTGGCCATACTGAAACTTAAATTGGTTAATGAGCCTGACCTTTCAGTGGGATAGCTAATTTGGATACAGTGATCACAACTCCTTAAGTTTTAAGATAGCTATGAATAAGAGTAAGTCAGGACCTTGCAGAGAGGTACTAAATTGGTGAGGCAAATTTCATCAGTATTAGGTAGGAGCTAAGGAGGAGCTGTTATCAAGCAAGTCCACATTTGACATGTGGACCTATTGTCAGAGTTAAGGACCAGCATGTTCCAGTAAGGAGAAAGGACAAGGATGGCAAGGAAAGGGACTCTTAGATAATGAGGGAGGTTGTGACTTTACTCAGAAGGGAAAAAAGTAGTATATGTAAGGTTTAGGAAGCTAAAATCAGACAGCCAAGTGTGGAATATAAAGAAAACAGAAAGAATTAGGAGAGCAAGAAGGGGCCATGAGATAACCTTGGCGAATAGGATTAAAGAGAATCCCAAGGCATTCTATACATACGTTGAAAAAAAGAGAACAAAATTCCAGTGCACCTGAGATTGCTGGGACCTTGACCAAGATCTTTGTATCCTTGCTAGCCCAGAAGACTGGTGAGTAGCTAATGTAGGTTCCTTTGTTCACGAAGGGAAATAGGGAGAATGCAGGAAGTTTTGTGATTTTCACATCAGTGGTTGGGAAACTATTGGAAAGCATTATGAGGGATAGCATTTGCATGTAGTTGGAAAAGTATAGCCCAATTCAGGACAGTCAGTATGGCTTTGTACAGGGCAAGTCATGTCTTACTAACTTGATTGAATTTTTCAAGGAGGTGACGATGGTGATTGTTGAGGGTAGAGAAGTGAATGATGTCTACGTGATTTTAGCAAGGCTTTCAACAAGCTTCCTCGTGGTAGACTAATCCAGAAGATTTAAGATGCATGGAATCCACGATGACTTGGTCACTTGGATTCAGAATTGGCTTGCCCATAGAAGGCAGACAGTAGTGGTGAAGGTTATTTTTCAGGCTAGAAGTCCCTAACTAATGGTTTTCCTCAGGAATCCATACTGGGATCTCTGCTGTTTCTGATATATACAAACGACTTGGATGAAAATGTAGATAGGTGGGTTAGTAAATTTGCAGATGACACAAAAATTGGTGGAGTTGTAGATAGTGTAGAAGGTTGTTAAAGGATACAGTGGCATACAAATCAGTTGCAGATATGGGTGGAGCAATAGCAGATGGAGTTTAGTCCAGGCAAGTATGAGGTGCTGCACTTTGGGAGATCAAATAGACTTAGAGATGTACATGGAAACAGATGCTTTGGTCCAACCTGTCAAATTAATCCTTTCTGTTCATATACCCATCCAGGTGCCTTTTAAATGTTGTAATTCTACCTGCCTTCACCACTTCCTCTAGCAGCTCATTCCATACACACACTACCCTCTGCACGAAAAAGTTGCCCTTTAGATCTCTTTTAAATTTTCTCCCTCTCACTTTAAACCTATGCAATCTAGTTTTGGACTTCCCACCCCAGGGAAAAGACCTTGTGTATTTATCCTATCCATGCCCTTCATGATTTTATAAACTTCTAAAAACTTCTTAGCCTCCGATGCTCCAGGGAAAATAGCCCCTGCCAATTTAGCCACGCCCTATAGCTCAAACCCTCCAACCCTGGCAACATCCTTGTAAATCTTTTCTGAATTTTTTCAACTTTCACAACCTCCTTCTGATAGGACGGAGACCAGAATTGCACGCAGTATTCCAATAGTAGCCTAACCAATGTCCTGTACAGCTACAACATGACCTCCCAAATCCTGCAATCAATGCACTGATCAATAAAGGCAAGCATATCAAAAGCTTTGCTCACTATCCTGTCTGCCTGCGACTCCACTTTCAAGGAGCTATGAACCTAGATTCTAAGGTCTCTTTATAGCAACACTCCCTAGACCTTAGAAAAGTATGCTGTTAATGGCAGGATCCGGAACAGCATTATTGGACAGAGGGATCTTGGGGTTCAAGTCAATTCTCCCTGAAAGTAACCACACAAGTAGATAGGGTGCTAAACAAGGCGTATAGCATGCTTGCCTTTATTGGTCAGGGCAAGGAGTACAAGAGTTGCATTCATTTCTGGTCACCACATGTGGTGTAAAATTATGTCCCAATACATGTGTGAATCATAATGTAACACATGTATTGGGCCAAGCAATGGAATGTGGTGAAAAATTCCAAGCAGTGGAATGTGGTGAAACTGTTAAAAATTATGTCCCAATACATGTGTGAATCTAACCGGAATGGAGGTGTTGCTTAGTCCCGTGTGAATCTTATTACACACCTCCCCGTGTGAATCTTCTTATCTGTATGTAACCAGAATGGAATGTGTTTTTTAGCCTTGCTCTGCTGTTCACATGAATGTTTATATCTGGAAAAGAGTATATCAGCTGGAAAAGTCTCCAGTTCGGTGAGTCTGCTCCGGGGTTACGTTTTAACCGCCGAGCGTGGGTTGTTGGCAACCGCTCTACGAGAACTGACGGCTCCCAGTTCCGGTAACATGTAGAGTGAGTATAAGCCAGACCCGTTGTATGAGACCTGGTTGTGGCGACGCTGCGGGGAATAAAATGCCCATATTCTAGCAGACTCGCCTCTTGGTCGTTTGTTCTGTGTCAGACTACTCTCCTACGAACCTGACCTTGAGAATTTTTTAAAACACCACATTACAGAAAGGATGTAGAGGCTTTGGCAGTATTTATAGAAGAGGTTCACAGGGAGTCTGCCCGGATTATAGGGTATGAGCTATAAGGAGAGGCTTGAAATACTCGGGTTGTTTTCTCAGGAGCAGCAGTGGCTGAGGGGAGACTTGATTGAAATCTATAAGGTTATGAGATGCATAGATAGGGTTAATGGTCAGAATCTTTTTCCCATAATTGAAATGTCTAATGCTAGGGGACATGTATTTAAGGTGAAAGGGGAAAGTTCAAAAGAGATGTGAGGGGCAAGTCTTTTATACAGGGAATGGTAAGAGTCTGGAAACACGCTGCCAGGGGTGGTGGTGGAGGCAGATCCAATTGGGGCATTTAAGGGATGTTTAGATAAACACATGAATATGCAAGGAATGGAGGGATCTGGACCAAGGGCAGGCAGAATGGATTAGTTTAATTTGGCATCATATTCAGCACAACATTGTGGACTGAAGGGCATGTTCCTATGCTGTACTGTTCTATGTTCTGATGTTGAAAGCACATTAATTCACTGTTAGCATTATTTGTGTTTATTTGTAAATGATTCTGTGTTTCCCGTGCTTCAGACCATTATGTCACTTTCATCCTATTTTGGGTTACTTACAGGTGAACAAAAAGCCCGATAAAATAAATGAAGATTTGCTCAGCGATGTGGACACAGAAGACAAGGGGATCTGGGAGTCAATCACAAGGTATCACAAGGTGCAAGTACATAGCTCTCTGAAAGTGGCAGCACAAATGGATAAGTTGGTCAAGAAGACTTACAGTATGTTTGCCGTCACTGGTCAGGGCATTGAGTATAAAAGTTGGCAAGTCATGTTACAGCTGTATAAAACTTTACTTCAACCATATTTGGAGTATTGTGAGCAATTCTGGTTGTAGGAAGGATGTGGAGGCTTTGGAGAGGGTGCAGAAGAGGTTTACAAGGATGTTGTCTGGATTGGAGTGCATTAGATATTCAGAGAGGTTGGACAAACTTAGATTGTTTTCTAAGACAAACTTAAAGTTTCAGGTTGAAGGGTGACCTGATAAAAATTATAAAATTGAGAGGCATGGATAGAGTGGAAACTCAGTCTTTTTCCCAGGGTGGAACTGTCAAGTACTAGGGAGTGTAGTTTTAAGGTGAGAGAGGGCAAGTTCAAAAGAGTATTGCAAGAAAAGTTCTTTTTACACAGAGGGTGGCTTTTGCATAGACATATCAGGCAGGGAATAGAGTGATAGGGATCACATGCAGGCAGAACGGGATTGATTTTAAATGGTGCCATGGTCAGCATGGACATAGTGGGCCAAAGGGCCTGTTCTTGTGCTGTATTTTCTCTATTTTGTGCAGCAAAAAATTAGTTACTGACATGTAATGAGAGATGGACAGTGAGTTACTAGGAATAACCTTTTTATCTTCTCGAGAAAAATTCCACCCACAGGAGCCTATCATAATATCCCATAAATAAAAGATGAAGTACAGCATCTGATTGAATTCAGGGATATGTTCAGTCAACAGATGGAGTTATGTGACAGGAGAGTAAGTGTTTTTTTGGTCCTCCAGAGTTATATAAGAGTCAGCAGACATTTAAATGGTTTGAGCAGATTACATTATCCAAAGTATCACATTTTAGCTGTTACCATAAAATTGTTGAATTTCGCATTTAATTCATTTCTGGGACATTGGCAATGCTGGCTGAGCCAGCATTTATTACCCATCTTTTGTTGCCCTTGAGAGGTTATGTTGAATTTCTGCATTCCTTTTTTATAACTGCACCCTCATTGTTTGAGAGGGATTTCCAGCAACTTGATCTAATGACACTAAAGGTGAACTGTAATGTATTTCCATGAAAAATGTTGGGTAGTATGGACGGGAACATGCAGTTGGTGGTGTTTTCATTTATCTGTTGCCCTTGTCCTTCTGTAGGTGGCCTTGGATTTGGAGGTTGCTGCATAAGGAACCTTGGTTAGTGACTAAATGCATCTGGTAACTAGTGCCTCCATGTCATGGTGGAGCGAATAAATGTTGAAGGCAGTTAGCTGGTTATTCCTTGATGGTGTCACAGTGCATGTTCTAGGAACTGCATTGATGCACGTACATCCCCCTGTGTAGTGCGAACGTTTACTGCTGGTAGCCTGCTGAACATGATGGAGAATGATCCTTTGCATGCAAAGACTAGTGAAGTGGAAACTAAAGACAATCTAAAGCTGTCACAGCTGAGAAAAATGCGCAAGTGACATAGGGAAAAAAAACCTCCAGAAGCACAGGCTGTGGATGACATGAGTTTAAGGACCCACGTTATTAAATAAGTGAGTTGAGTTAGCAGATTGTTCATGAGTGTTGGGAAGAGACAATTACTGAAGGGAATAGCATTTAATTAATGTAAAAATTTGCTGATAAGAAACCAATTATCGTCATTCCTGCAGAACAAGAGCTTTTAAGTCGTAACTTTCTGGTTCTTGAATATATCATATTGGTGTTGAGGTCTTTGTATGGTTAACTATTGTATTTTTTGTTAAAATTACTTTGGCAGTCTCTTATGAATATGTTCAGTGACTGACCACCGTGGTAAACAAATCACAGAAATGAAACATGGGATCCATCAAGCCAGATTTGACTCTTGAAGCTCACTTGTTCCAAATTACCATCAACTGGGATCATATCACAAGTTCTATACTAGCCTCCTCAAGATCGCAATGCTTCCAAGTTTTGTTTCATCTACAAATATTGAAGTTCTGTCATGTGCTCCAAGGTCTTGGTCATTAATATATAGCAAGGCAACCAAGACAATAATCTCTGGGGAAGTCCATTACAAATCTTTCTCTCGCCTGAAGAACATCAGTACTGTCTGACTCCTGTCACTCATCTAATTATGTATCCATGTTGCTCCAATCCCTTGTGTTTCATGAGCTGTTATGTTGCTCATAGGTCTGTTCTGTGGCAGTGGAGCAAATACCTTTTGTAACTCCACATACAGTACATCAACAGCATTCCCCTATTAACCCTCTCATTTAGCACTTCAAAATAACTCCAGCAAGTTAGTCAAAGATAATTTTCCCTTGAGAAAACTATGCATGGATTTCTTAATGAACCTGCATTTGTAATTCCCTGAACATCTGACATCACTCTTGAGGCCAAGTAAAACTGAAAGAATGACCAGTGCCTCCAGAATTTCTACAATCATTTCCTTCCTTGTCTGTATTACATCTGGTCTTGGTGTCTTATCAACTTTATGTATCAGATTGTCTGATATCTCACTTATAAATTGTCAGCCCTTTTAGTAACTGAATTCTCTTTCTCTGTGGCTTGGGTCAACACTATCTTCCTTGATAAAGATCTTGAATTCAATTATTGGTGACTCATTTTCTTCAATATCCAGTGTGTACAGCACAACTTAGAAAAAATCCATTCATTGCATCTGAAAGTCTACATACAATACTGCAGTCAGCCCTGGAACATGCTCTGTGGTCAGGTTAGTCTTAAGTGTCAGCCCTGACACAGTTAGCAGCATATTTGACTCTCACTCACAATCAGGCAGTATAGCAACAAACGATATTCAACTGATAAAAGGGATAATTTCAGTAGATTTTGAATGAATCTGGTGCAGCTGGATTGAAAAGAAAAACTGCAGTCAAACAGCAATAAGTATTCAAGAAGGAGATGGACCATGTACAAACAAACATTCAAATAAAAGCAAAATACTGCAGACGCTCGAAATCTGAAACAAATAGAGAATGCTGGAGAAACTCAGCAGATCCGGCATCATTTGTAGTGAGAGAAAAACAGAGTTAACATTTGAGTCTGGTGATCAATCCTAGCCCTTCATTTGAAGGACAAAGGAGGGACATCTAGAGTTAAACCTTCCCAGATGCCTAAAAGTAAAGATGGTAAAACAGGCTTTTGATAAGTACAAAGATCAAATAATACAGTAGCAATCTAGCAGAAATAGGAAGTACCAAGGAGATATGAATAAAGGAAAAAATAAGCAAGTATGAGAAAAATTAGCAAATAATGAAAGAAAACACTTGATGACTGTTATCAACATGTAATGATTCAAAACTAAAAGGGAAATTTTGTGGAGGCAGAGGCCTGTTGAGCCCCCAAGTGAGGTGGCATGCTGGCTCAGTGGTTAGAACTACTGCCTTCCAGCACCAGGGACCTAGGTTTATTTCCACCCTTGGATAACTGTCTATGTGCAGTTAGCATATTCTACCTGTGTCCCCTTCAGGTGCTCTGGTTTCCTCCCACAGTCCAAAGATGTGCAGGTTAATTAGGTTGGCCATGCTAAATTGCTCAAAGTGTCCAGGGATGTGCAGACTAGGTGGATTAGCAGGGGAAATGTAGGATGATAGGGTAGAGGGGTGGATCTGGATGGGATGCTGTTCGGAAGGTCAGTGTGGACTTAATAGGCCAAATGGCCTGCTTCTACACAATAAAGATTGTAAGTGAGTACTTTATTTATATTCCTGCTAAACAATAGCATATCTCAGTGGTGAAGAACATAATAGAGACATTGGATTGGATTAAAAGAAGCAAGATTAACTCAAGTACTGGCACTAGTTCAAAGTAAAAAATCCAAACGGTCCAGATTAGGGGCATGGATAGGATTTATAGACAAGGTCTTTTCCCTGGGTTGGGGGAGTCCAGAAATAGAGGACATAGGTTTAGGGTGAGAAGATAAAGATTTAAAAGGGACCTAAGGGCAACTTTTTCATGCAAAGGGTGTTGTATGTATGGAATGCGCTGCCAGAGGAAATGGTAGAGGCTGATACAATTACAACATTTAAAAGGCATCTGGATGCATATATGAATAAGAAGGGTTGAGACCAATATGGGCCAAGTGCTGACAAATGGGACTAGATTAATTCAGGATATCTGGTTGGTGTGGATGAGTTGGACCAAAGGGTCTGTTTTCCTATTGTATATTTCTATGACTCTGTCAAGTGTATCTTAGTTTGCTGAGGAAAGTACATAGTGGGAACTCTGGCCACTATCTTCCAATCCTTTAATATGGGGTGCTGGTAGAGAACCGAAGGATATAAATGTCAGACTCCATTTACATATGGGGAGCTGGTAACGAATTGAGTAAGCTGTGTTTGAACATGACCATTTTTAATTTGTGCTGTCAGTGCAACAGTAAATGGAATGGGAAGTATTTTCCAATCAAGCAACATCAAGTGCCTACTGATGAACAAAGGGAATTACTACTTAGGATGTGAACATAGAATTACATGGAGCAACTTTAATCAGATTTTCAAGAATAAATTTACTCTGTGATCAGAATTGAGCTCAAATTATGCCAATGTAGGTTTTGTGGAATTCTTTGATTTTTTGCATAACAATCAAGTGACTCTCTTCCCTGTGCTTCAGCTTTGCAGAAGGTTTCCGGTCTGAACAGAAAGATGATGTCCTAAACATTTTCTCTGTTGCATCAGGACATCTTTATGAGCGATTTTTGAGGTTAGTTGATGACTAATTGTTTCCAATATTAATATTCCAATATTGGTCAGGGAGAGTGAAGAAGAGTCTGGAGATATGCTATTACCAGGAACGTGGTGACTACCCAATCAAATGATCAGCCTGACCAGTGGGAAGGAAATGTGGAAATAATTTGAATTATAGGTAGGGGTGAAAGTGGGGTTTGCATGTTATCATTTGGGAAGGCTGGTGAGGTCAGCAACTGGAATGCATGGCTGGAGATTGGGCAGGTTGAGGCTAAAACCTTCTTGTCAGCATGAGGAAGGACACCCCTCCCCCTTTAGATTTTAAAAGAATCAAGGGTTAAGAGGGAAGGGGGAATATGGCATTCCCTCTTATCTCCTAGTTTCCATGTTTCTATATATCTGATACAACTCCAGAAGAAAGCAACTCAAATGATTGATACTCCATTCACCACCTTCAACATTCATTTTCTCTATCTCTGATTCTCAGTAACAGCTGATGGATATTGATGGATCTTTTAAATCTAATTTGTATGGTGGTCCACTCTCTGTGGAGTGATCCAATCAGTCCTACTTCCTGTTCTATTCCCTAGCTCAGCAATTTGTTTTTCTAAAAGCCATCAATTTTCTTTTGAAATTATTGATTTCCACTTGCACAGCTATTAGACTGTACATGCCACATCATTGCCATTTTTTGCATAAAATGACACATCCCTTGAGTCTCTTGCAAAAGCCTTAAATCTTGTACTCTTAGTCTTTTTACATTCCACCTTACAGCTTATCTGTGCCTATGTTTGCTTGTCCCAAACTGTCATAATCTTGTACCTCTCTTTAGTCTCTTTCTTTGAAGGTGAGTAATTCCAGGATTATGCTGTTCTAACAAATATAATAGCACAGTAGCTCAATGGTTAGCATTGTTGCCTCAAGTTAGACAAGTAAGAGGCTGGACGAACACAGCAAACCAGGCGGCATCAGGAGGTGGAGAAGTCGACATCTCAGATGTAACCCTTCTTCCAGACTGGGGGTGGGTGTAAAGGGAGCTGTAGATAAGGCATGGGAGGTTATTTGAAATTGGAGAACTTGATGTTGATTCCTCCAGGCTGTAGGCTGCCCAGGTGGAAGATGAGGTGTTGTTCCTCCAATTTACAGTTCAGTGGGGTTGGTGGGAAGAGTGGCATAAACCAGTGATTGGTGATGGGAACGGTCCTTGTGGAAGGCAGACAGGTTGGGGAAGGGAGTGGTGGTGGTGGTGGTGTCTAGTTGGAGTTGGTGGAAATAATTAAGGAAAATGCGTTGGATGCGCAGACTGGGAGGGGGGCATAGGTGAGGACAAAGGGGACTCTGTCTTTATTGTGTTTGTGGGGAAGAGGGGTTTAGAGCAGTGGAACAGGGAATGGAGGTGATGCAGTGGAGGGAAACCATTCCCTTCGTCAATCCTTGGTTTGTGACACTCACC
>NC_057715.1:45865520-45869100 GCF_004010195.1 Chiloscyllium plagiosum
ACACACACACACCAGCTGCCTTCCCCTGCAACCAGAAAAGGTACAAAAGCTGCCAGCACACCACCCCCTCACCTCCATCCAGGGCCCCAAATAGTCCTTCCAGGAGAGACAGCGGTTCACCAGCCTCTTCTCTAACCTAGTTTACTGTATCTAGTGCTCCCGATGTGGTCTTCTCTGCATCGGGGAGACCAAGCGTAAACGAAGAGAATGTTTCGCGGAGCATCTCAGCCGGGCCCGCAGGGGCCGAACTGACCTCCCAGTCACCACCCATTTTAATTCCCCTTCTCACTCCCCTTCCAACATGACCATCTTTGGCCTCCTCCATTGCCACAACAAATCAAACTGCAAATTGGAGGAACAACACCGCATCTTCAGCCTACAGCCCGGAGGACTCAACACTGAGTTCTCCAATTTCAAGTAACCTCCCTTCCCAGCCCCTCCCCCTCCCTTCAATTCCTTTCAGTCATCTAACAGATTCATCCCTCCCATCGACCAACCAGGTCGTACCTTCTATCTGTCTTCACATATCCCCATCTCTCCACCCTGCCCCCCACCCCCTTTATCTGCAGCTCCCCTTACACATACGCCCAGTTCTGAAGAAAGGTTACACCCAAAATGTCAACTTCTCCACCTCCTGATGCTGCCTGGCTTGCTGCATTCTCCCATTCTCCTGCTTGTCTACCTTAGATTCCAGCATCTGCAGTTTCTTTTGCCTCAAAATACCAAAGCAGTGTTATTTCCAGCCTTGGGCGACTGTCTGTGTGGAGTTTGCACATTCTCTATCTGTCTATGTCGGTTTCTGCTAGGAACTCCAGTTTCCAACATTGAAAGATGTGCAGGCTAGGTGGATTGGCCATGCTAAATTGCCCCATTGTGTGCAGGGATGTTCAGGCTAGGAGGGTTGGTTATGGTAATGTGGGGTATGGGGAATTGTGTGCAGGGGCTGGGGCTGGATAAGATGGGCCAAATGGCCTCTTTCTGCTTTAGGGATTCTCTAACACGCGTGGGTGAAATTATAAGTTATAAATCTCTATTCAACATCTATCTACTCATGTGTTTCATTTCTATCATGGTTCACGTCACCTTATTCTAGAACTAATGCATGTGAGTTAATGTTTCCATTTATCAGGGAACCCGTTAGCTGGATGGCTGGTTTGCAATGCAGTGTAATGCCAATGGCCTGGGTTCAATTCCCATACCACCTGCTGTCACCATGAAGGACTCTCCTTCTCAACCTCTCCCCTTGCCTGAGGTGTGGTGACCCTCAGGTTAAACCACCACCAATCACCTCTCCCCCTCTGATGAGAGAGCAGCCCTCATGGGACTATGGCAACTTATAGTATTTTTACACCTTTTACCATTTATCAACATCAAAAACTGATCTAGATCTGGAAGAAAGGTGTTTGTAATTTCAGTTTAGAAGAGTTTATAAGCAATGAGAGATCTTTAAAGAGACTGTCATTTGGATACAAATAAATTCCTTTTGAAAAAGGATAGAAATGCCATTAAGGGTTAGAGCTGTTTGGATAATTAAAAATAAATTAAGGTTAGAATGAAGCAGAAGGGTCAGCTTATGATAAATGCCTAATTGTCATTATACAATGGAAAATCAAACTGGAAAAAAAATTGGAAGAAAACTGAACAAGGAAATGAGGGGCAAAGAGAAGTGTGGGAAGACAGTAAAAGGTAGCGTAATAGTATTCTGTAAAAGTTAAAAATGTAACATTCAAGTCAAAGGAAATTAGGTGTTGATCAAGCACCAAAAGAAAGATATTTTGTGGAGGCAGAGGGCAAAGCTAAAGCATAAAGCCCCTTCCATTTGCCTTCACTAAAGAAAAGGATGCAATGCTACAGTTAAAAAAAAAAGGCAACTTTCGGGAAAGTAGATGAGGTAGAAGTAGATAAAGAGTGTATTTAAGGAATTTCTAGGCAATATTTTCCAATCCTCCTTGTATATGGAAAGATTAAAGGATTACAAATACTAGAAGCAAGCTCATAAGATGGAGGTGAATAAATTGCAGGCAAGTCAGCAGAGTGTTGATGGTATGGAAACAAATGTCTATAATTTGTGGCCAAATAACCTGTCATTTGGAACAGCATCAGTTAATGACAGCAACACAAATTTGTCAATGTTAAATGATGCCTGACTTATTTAATGCAATTCTTCCATTGTATAACTTAAGAGGCTTGATAAATGTAAATATACTGATAGAGACTTCCAAAAGATGTTGGATTAAATATTATGTCATAGAGATGTTAGCAAAATTTAAGATCCTGGATTAAAGGTAAATGGAAACAAAATTGACTGAGAGATTAAAAAAAACTGTCATTGTATAAGATGGTCTTTTCGAATATTTTGTAGTTTTCGCCAGAGACCTGTACTGAGGGCAGCATTCACTTTGGTCCATATTAATACATGGTGTATAGCAGGCACAATTCCAAAGGTTTGCAGCATATTTTAGCTAGGTGTTCATCTATGCTTTAGAATTAATATACCAAGCTGATAATGGGTGGCACGGTGGCACAGTAGTTAGCACTGCTGCCTCACAGCACCAGAGACCCGGGTTCAATTCCCGACTCAGGCGACTGACTGTGTGGAGTTTGCACATTCTCCCTATGTCTGCGTGGGTTTCCTCCAGGTGCTCCGGTTTCCTCCCACAATCCAAAAATGTGCAGGTCAGGTGAATTGGCCATGCTAAATTGCCCATAGTGTTCGGTAAAAGGGGTAAATGTAGGGGAATGCTTTGGGTTGCGCTTCGGCGGGTCGGTGTGGACTTGTTGGGCCGAAGGGCCTGTTTCCACACTGTAAGTAATCTAATCTAATCTAAAATAATGCTGTTAAGCAAAAGCACATAGAATTTTATAAATGGATGTACAGTGTAGGATACAAAAGCAGGGAAATAATGACAAATCCACCTGACTTGCTGTTTAGATAGTAAACATTTTAGACGGTTTAGATGAGTGCAGTAAAAAATATCAAAATAGTACCAGCAATGAGAGAGTTTCAGTTCTGTAATGAATATAGAAAATTTCTCCATAGAACAAATAAGGTGAAAGAAAGATTTAATGTAGATATTCAAAATTAAGAAGGAGTTGATGGGGAGAATCCGTATAATTCAGGAAGAGGCCATTCAGCGCATTGAGTTTGCACCAACCCTCCTAACAGCATCTCACCCAGACACCCCTACCCGATTCCCGTTATCCTGCATTTACCAAGCCTAATGCACCTAGACGCTATGGAGTAGAAAGTTAAAAATCACACAACACCAGGTTATAGTCCAACAGGTTTAATTGGAAGCACACTAGCTTTCGGAGCGATGCTCCTTCATCAGGTGATTGTGGAGGGCTCGATCGTATCATAGAATTTATAGCAAAAATTTGCAGTGTGATGTAACTGAAATTATACATTGAAGAATTGATTGTCTGTTAAGCCTTTCATCTGTTAGAATACAGTGATAGTTTCACTTCTTTCATGTGTAAATCACAAAACCCTTTTTTTTAAAGTTGCATTCTCGGATTAGCTGTTAACAATGGTGATAGCTAGACAATATGTTAACAGCTAACCCGAGAATGCAACTAT
>NC_057715.1:45873050-45874391 GCF_004010195.1 Chiloscyllium plagiosum
GCTTCCAATTAAACCTGTTGGACTGTAACCTGGTGTTGTGTGATTTCTAACTTTGTACACCCCAGTCCAACACTGGCATCTCCGAATCATGTCTATGGAGTAGTTTAGCATGGCCAGTCCACCTAACCTGCAAATCTTTGGTCTGTGAGACGAAACCCACGTAGATTTGGGGAGAATGTGCAAACTCCACACAGGCAGTCACTGGCAGCTGGTATCGAACCCAGATTCCTGGTACTGTGAGGCAGCAGTACTAGCCACTGTGCCAGTATATAATCAGAGCAGATATATTGGAGACAAATGGCGAAAGATCGAAGATGTGATCGGACAATTTATTTTACTCAATTTGGCATTATCGTTGGAATCCATTGCTAGAAGGAGTTGTGGAAACAGGTATAATACTACATTTTCAAGAGAAGGTCGTTTACACACTTAAAGAAAACAATGCAGGGCTAAGAGTATTGGGACTTGATGGATTACTTGTTGAAAGGCACAACAGAATTGAATGCTGTATGGATTTCTGAAATCAAATTGTGCATTTCTGAGAATACAGTAAGGCATATCATGGATTATTTAAGAAGGCTTATAATTGAAATTATTCTAGTAGGTAACATGTATGAGTGAAAATTAGCCTAGAATGAAAGTTTGATCACTTGTCTTCTAGTCCAGAGAACCACTGTGGTATAAATGAGGATAAGTTCCTTCACTAACTTGATTAATTTTAAGATTTTTTTCCAGTTTGTGAACATTCAGTTATTTACCAAACTATTTATTTGGTACAGCTTGATGAAGTAATGATATTTTAACTGTGTATGACTGATTTATGTGATAAAACTCTCATTTTGCATTGTAGCCAATGACCCGTACAATTCGTTATGCAAGCAGATGTTAAAATGTTAAATTTTGTTTTACATTTATATTTTCAGAATTATGATGCTTTCTGTGTTAAAACACACGAAATCAACTGTCAAGTTCTGGTTTTTGAAGAATTACCTATCTCCTACTTTCAAAGTAAGGGAACTTTGATATTCAGTACATTAGATGGGAAATATTGGAAACACTTCAGCAGCGTCTGCAAAGAGAACAGCCAAATTGACATTATGGTTGTGCACATCACTTACCAGAATTGATCTGCTGCTGTGTTTTCAGAATTTTCTGTTTTTGTCTCCAATTTTAAGCTATAGAGTCATAGAGATGTACAGAATGGAAACAGACCCTTCGGTCCAACCCGTCATGTCGACCAGATATCCCAGCCCAATCTAGTCCCACCTGCCAGCACCCGCCCATATCCTTCCAAACCCTTCCTATTCATATACCCATCCAAATGCCTCTTAAATGTTGCAA
>NC_057715.1:45874590-45891114 GCF_004010195.1 Chiloscyllium plagiosum
TGTACTCAATACTCTGACCAATAAAGGAAAGCATACCAAACGCCTTCTTCACTATCCTATCTATCTACAACTAAATTACTTACTGTAATTGACACAAAGTATGTAATGACACCATTTATCCACCAAATTGCATTTATACATACATTTACCATTCAAGTCAAACCTTGCCCCACTTTTCCAGCTGCACTAGAATTATGTTAAATAGTCAACCTCAATTGTTCTTTCCAAGAATGCAGTTTATTCGTGGTATGCTGTTACCAGGCACTGGGTGTCAAGCTGCTGATAGATCCTGTTTAGTGAATATGCATGGAAGTTTGACACATCCACACAATACAGACTATGCATGATGATCATGAACACATTGGGCGCCTCTGCAAAACTAAGTGAAGTGTGGAAGAAGTAACATGTACAAACCCATCAAATAACTATTAATAAAGAACTGATCTGAGCGTGTAAAGAAGAGTCCACACTAAAGAAGATGCCCACGACCAAGTGCACCATGTGAACAAGCACCAGTCACTGGCCTAGCCTTGAAAATATGGGTCTGAATAACTCCTCAAAAATTGTCAGATGGTGCGATTGTCATCAGAAATGCAATGCATTTATATGCACTCAAATGGAGAAAGTGAGGACTGCAGATGCTGGAGATCAGAGCTGAAAATGTGTTGCTGGAAAAGCGCAGCAGGTCAGGCAGCATCCAAGGAGCAGGAGAATCTACGTTTCGGGCATGAGCCCTTCTTCAGGAATCCTGAAGAAAGCCCTGAAGAAGGGCTCATGCCCGAAACGTCGATTCTCCTGCTCCTTGGATGCTGCCTGACCTGCTGCGCTTTTCCAGCAACACATTTTCAGCTATGCACTCAAATGGGTCAATTCAAACCTCGAGTCCAGCAAAGATCTCAATAGGTAGTTGGTGCAGTGGCTTTATGGGGAAAAAAATGCCTTTCTGCCTGCAGCAGAAAACCAGTATCACCCAGACACTACCAAAATGCCACAATGCCAGAATAAACAGTTTCCAGCTGTACATTATCAGACAGCAGGAAAAACATGAGTATCATGATGCCGTATGTGCACAATGGACAAATATGAAATTTGATATGACCAGTATCTGAACTGAGGAGTGTGAAGTTTGAAAGCACTTGGAGTGAAGACCACAGGCCATAAGAAGAAGGATTCGTGCTGATACTTGCTTGCGTGGTGTGTGAAACAAAATAAAAACCTATGATAATTTTAAAAGATAAAGTCATGACAAGAACAAGTTTCTTCAAGGAATTTTTCTGCATGCTGCTGGTAACAGTTTGATAGGTGTGGATGGAGTGATTTTATGGATCAGATAATATGTGGAATAGATGACTTTGTGACCTGAATGCTGCTTAGTCTGGGACGTTTTCAAAATCCATATAACTGATAAGATCAAGAGATGCCTATGAAGAAATAAATTCCACATTGCAGTTATACCATATTAACATTTGTGGTTTAACATTTGGAAGTGTGTGTCAACAAATCAATTAAGAATCATGATCAGACTGAATAGAATATGAGGCTGCTTAATGGAGAAAACAAACTTTCACAAACAGTGGCAGTTAGCTGTCTGCTGCATGTTTTGTGTAGTTTCATTATAAAATTGTGTAATTAATGGAAAGACTATCATCAGATGATTCATAAATGAAGACTTTTTAATTCAGTGGATGGAGAGGAAAATAATTTGTTGTTTGGCAGTTGGGGTAGGTAGCATTCTGAAGTTGAAAACACCACATATAAAGTGCAGATTTTGACAATCTGAACCAACATAAAGTGCTGAAGAAACTCAGCAGGTCTGGCAGCATCCTTGGAGCGAGAAACAGAGTTAGTGTTTCAGTCCAGTATGACTTCTACAGAACTGACAACAGCACGTCTACTCCAGATTGGGACCCCGATGATGATTTCATAGCCAAAGTGACTCAGACTGAATTTGATCAATTCTTTCCATCAATTAATGAAGGCAATGAATTTGATGGAAATTCAAATGATTAAGTTGTATGATTAAGAAATGATTAATTGTATTAATTAATTTAATTTACATATTATTAATTATTAACATTTAATTTATTCAATTAATCATGGCAGCATAATTTAATATGAATTACCAGTGAGATTTTATTCTCACATACCAAAATGACAACTACTTATAACCATACTGGCTATATGTGTTAGATTAAAGATTAAATTCCTTACCGTGTGGAAACAAACCATTTGGCCCAACAAGTCCACACCGACCCTCCAAAGAGAAACCCATCCAAACTCATTTCTCGACGCTATATTTACCCTGATTATGCACCTGACACTATGTGCAATTTAGCATGGCCAATTCACCTGATCTGCACATCTTTGGACTGTGGGAGGAAACCGGAGCACCCAGAGGAAACCCACGCAGACATGGGAAGAATGTGCAAACTCCACACAGACAGTGGCCCAAAGTGGGAATTGAACCCCGGTCCCTGATGCTGTGAGGCAGCAGTGCTAACCACTGAGCCACCATGCTGCCCTACGTGTATATGCCATACCTGGTGTTCAAGACAGTGCCCATTTTGAGACAATTTTGAGAAGGTTACAGGCCAACATTTCCAGCAATGGTGTGTGGTTCCCTTAACTACTTCTTGTATGTAACTTTGCACTAGTGGTTATGTAAGACACTAATTGGAGAAGCTACTTATAAAGTAATGTCTTTGACTTGCTTGACAACTTTAATTTCCTCACATAGGAGTTCATTCCAGAAATGGCGAATGAATATGGATTCCAGTATGAACTGGTACAGTACAAGTGGCCGAGGTGGCTCCATCAGCAAACAGAGAAGCAGAGAATTATTTGGGGCTACAAGATCCTGTTTCTTGATGTCCTCTTCCCATTAGCTGTTAACAAAATTATCTTTGTTGATGCTGACCAGGTAAATATGTCTCTTTTGAATGATGGCATGGCTCACATTGGGATTCATTGCTGACAGTTTTCTTGGATCTGTGGCCTGGTCACAGAATGTCAGAGTGTTTCTGAATTTTCAAAGTTAAAAATCACACAACACCAGATTATAGTCCAACAGGTTTAATTGGAAGCGCTAGCTTTCGGAGTGCCGCTCCTTCAAAACCTGTTGGACTATAACCTGGTGTTGTGTGATTTCTAACTTTGTACACCCCAGTCTAACACTCCAAAGACTTTTCCGGTTAATACATTAAAACACAGTGATAGGAACAGGAATAGCCATACTACTTCTCAATTCTGCTCAACTATTCAGTAACATTGTGCCTAATTTTTAACTTCAGTTCCCACTTTTCTATTGGATCCTTCTATACCTTGCCACCCTAAGAGACCAAAAATACACCTTGAGTGTATTTAATGATTAAGCATCCACAGACCTCTGTGGTGGAAATTTCTAAAGATTTGCAAACGTGCCAATGAAGACATCCCTCCTCATTTCCTTTATTTGAGACTGTTTTCTAGTTCTAGATCCTCCATTGAGGGAAAGCAGCACCTCAACATCTACATGTTAATCCCCTCAGAAGTTTACATTTTTCCAAGAGATCACATCTCCTCCTTTAAAGAATCTCGGTCCATTCCACACAAACTCTAAGACTGGTCTGTGAGCCAAGAAATCAATTGAGTTAACCTGTTTTTGTGGCACTTCTAATACATAATATCCCTGCTCCAAAAAGGCACATAATGCCCTTGATATGATTTTATCAACACCTGGAGTTAAAAACAAGAAGATTTCAATATACCTTGCAAAAAAGACCAGCATATTATTTTCCTCCTTAATGTACCTGCATATTAATCTTTTATATTTCTTCGATGGGAATACCCATTACTTATAGTACCAACAATGTTTTTTGCTATTTTAAAATTTATTCTGGTTTTCGATATTCCTGCTGATGGGACCAGCCTCTAATGCCCACATGTTATCTCCAATCTACTACTTTGTTATAAATTCATATCATTCACCTTTATCTCTTTAAAACTTACTGGTTCATCCAGCTTTCTTTCATCATCAAACATGGTCAATGCACTCATCCTAAATCATTGATGTAGAATCACAGCTGAGATCAAAGAAACTCTCTTTGTGGCAAATCCAATGCTTTCAATGAGTCCAATCCCATCATCACTTACCTGAAGGCAGTGCCTTGCCTCATTCTCTTTCCATATCTCTCTGCCTTATGTCATTCTAATGTCAACCATCTAACATTGATGACTTCTTTTCTCCTATATTTCCTTAAAATCTTCCCTCAATAACTGTTTCCTCCTAAAATGTGCTCTAATTTCTACCTTTTCATGAGAATGCTCAACTAATTACATTGTTAATTTATTCTTCACAGCTCATCATTTGTACCTTTTTCTGTCCAACTGATCCATCCTTTTCTGCTTCAAGCCCATATCTCAAAGCTGTTTGATCTGCTTCTGCTGTGCAAGGTTGGAACAACTTGAAGATACACTGTTTATTTCAACTTTCTGTTTTTTGCCTGTTAACCAATATTTTGTCCTTGTTATTTTTTTCACCCCAATTCCATCAGCCCTTATTTAGCTTCTTATGCATCTTGAAGAGTACCTTACAGAAATCCAAGTATTCGCGCGCACTGGCTCCCCTAAAACTACCTAGCCAGTAAAATAATCAAAAAGTTTGAATACATTTGTCATCAGGATTGACCTTTTTTGATGCTGATTCTGCCTAATCTTTGTCATGAATACCTAAGTACCTTTAACACCTTCCTATTAATGGATTCCAGCAAGTTCAGAATGACTCATGTGAAGCCAAAAGTTTATGTTTTTCTGTCTCCCTCCATTCTCAAGTAGCAGTGATATATTTGTCATGCTCCATTTGACTGAGGTCATCCTAGAATCAAAGGAAATATTTAATGGATCCATTATCACTTTTTCTAGGAGCCAGAATGTAAGCAATCGGATTCAGATTTATTTTTTTCTCTATTGTTTTTGAGGATATGAATTACTTCGAGAGCTGGGCTTTCACCATAGAGGCGGAAAGATTGATGCAGGAAATTTCCCAACTTTGCAGACCATCTCCTTTAACACATAATATATTTCATCTCCATACCCCCTCTATATCCCTATTTCGTTTTGATGCCCCCTGCCACATCGTTTGTACCTATTCACACTATATGTGTCATAGAACCAGTAAGCCAAATAACAAAGACAAGTTTTGAATTGCACTTTTTTAAAAAAAATGCCATTCAGAAATCTGCTTAGAAAAGACTGCTACTGTTACGGTATATAAAAGAATCAGTCAAACAGACATGTAATATCATAGAAAGGCCGAGGCATAGTGTTAATGGCACTGAACTAGTAATTCAGAACCCAGGCACAATTTGAATCTCACCATGGCAGGTATTGAAAATTGTCTTCAATAAAAAGTCTGGAATAAAATCCTAAACTAATAGCAACCATTGTAACCACTGTTAATTGTCACTTAGAAAAGATCTGGTTTATTCGTGTCTTTTAGGGAATCTGCCATCTGTTATGGGTCAGGCCAGGTCCCCTCAAACATTTTAAGAAGGTAGCCCAGACCCGAACCTTTCTAATTGTTCTAGGCAGATGTAGAGTGAATATCCCAGGAGTGATGCAGCTGGTCAAACCATTTGGATTCAAGTAAAACTGAATTTATTTACACACCGCTGAATTAAATACAAATCAAAGAAACAGAATTTGGAATAACAACGATTTGAAAACCTAACCAACTCTATTGCAACTTAATGATGCTGTTCCAATTTCCTACGACATCCCCATAAGCACATCCCCTGGCAAAAAGATAAATTCAAACCCAGGTTTTTACAGGAGAGATGTTAGAGAGAGGGAGAGAGAGATCAGCCAAGGATCATTTGCTGAAGCATGAACTCTCTTTCCACTGTAGCTGCTTCTCTGTCTCCAGCAGTTTTTTAACCAGCAGCTTCGGCTCGGCTGCTTACTTAAACCCAAACCAAACGAGGAAAAATCCCTGAACTAGGAGAACTGGTCACTCCTCTTTTATTGCAGAATTTTTTTAAAAAAAAAAGCTTAAAAGCCTTTTCCCTGATTTTTGCCTTGGGCAGTATTTATTAACCATTAGCAAAGACCCCAAAAGCCCAGACAAATCAGAACTTCTGCCTTTTACAATCCCTCTTGAAAAAGACAAAAGACAACATGCCCTTGTTAAAGGAGTAGCATAATCACACATCCTTACCCGGTCTAGTCTTTTTGTGACTCCAGACCTACAGCAATGTGATTGACTCTGAACTGCCTGTAGGAAAATGAGGATTGGGTAATAAATGCTAGCCTAGCCAGTGATGTCCACATCCTCTGAATGTATAAAAATTAAGAAAATAACCCTTGCCTCATTTCACACAGCTTAATATTGTTTAAATACATAAGCAGATGTTAAATTAAGGCATTAAGGAAACTAATAACTTAACAATGAAGTCAATCAATTAAATCATACAATCTGCTTCCATTTATGATAACTGATTCCCACTGATCACAATTTAGAAACACTCGAGCAGCACAGCCAAGCATTCGTAATAACATTTCTATGAATTTAATTTTTACAAAAGGTAGCATATCTGTTTCTGCAGATAATCCAGGCACATAACAAGACTATCCCAGTGTGGTGTTTGGTTTATACAACTGGAAAGAACTGCTGTCTTTCTTTGATTTAACATTTTTTTACTGGTTGTGTTGTTATTCTTTCTATGCTCTCTTTTGTTGTGTATCAGTATTATTTGACTAAATTTAAGATTTGTGAAGTGTTTAAAACCTATTATTGATACTTTAATTGCTCGGTTGACACTTCCATAGTGCTGTAGGAACAGTTTATGCTTTCAAATATTTTGTGAATGAGTTGAGATGGAGATGGAAGTGAGGTAAGTGGGGGTGAGGGAGAGAGTAGGCGAAAGTGAGGACTGCAGATGCTAGAGATCAGAGTCAAGATTAGAGTGGTGCTGGAAATGCACAGCAGGTCAGGCAGCATCTGAGGAGCAGGAAAATCGATGTTTCAGGCAGGTGCCCTTCATCAGGAATGAGACTGAGGGTGAGAGGCTCTAATAGTCTTTAGTACATCTCAAGTGCAGTTTGAGAGAACTGAGACAGATTCTCACCCCAACTTAGCATGGCACCTGGCTACCCACCATGGCCACCTTTCCTATGCTTCTGATTCAGGGCTCCAACTCTATTCTGCACCTGCCTGCCCTAATGTGTTCCTCCAATTCCAATGTAATCTCTGGTAACAAGAAGACTTGAATCTGGGTCCTTACTGAGAACAGGTTTCAGAAGATTTATTCATGGAGCAACATTAAAACTCTAGCATAGACATTGGTATAGACTGGGCTCAGGGTGGCTAACGACTCTGCTAATGGATTACAAAGTAGCTGGAGCTAGTCGAGATGGAGCTGATGCCTTTATTGGAGAGTATGATTTATTGTTTATATAGCTATTTTTACAATGCTTCAATTATGTTAATCTTTTCTTGACATTGAGCGGCTCCATACTTTATCAAATTTAATGCAATTTTTCAGTATAATCATCTTATCTTCACTTCTGTAGCTCCACATCTTTTAAATCTTTGCTTATGCAAGGTACTTCTCCTTTCACAAAGCCAACAAAATGGCAGGTGATCACACAGATGTCATCACTTAACTCCTTTAAGGATACATGCTTGCCTGGTACATGCAGCATCACAACATTTCAAAGAGCAAAGCTCATAACATTTGAGATGTGGATGTCGCTGACTAGCCAGCATTTATTGCCTGTCCTTAGTCGCCCTTGAGTAGCTAGTGGGGAGCTGGCTTTTTGAACACCTACTGTGGGTTGATTCACAATGCCATGAAAAGGGAATTCCAGGATTTTGATTCAAATACTGTGAAGGAACATTGATATATTTCCAAGTCAGGATGGTGAATGGCTTGGAGAGAAACTTGAAGGTAGTGGCATTCTCATGTATCTACTGCCCTTATCCTTCTAGATGAAAGTGGTTGTGGGTTTGGGATGTGCTGTCTGAGGATCTTTAGTAAATTGCAGCAGTCATACTGCTACTACTGAGTGTCAGTGCTGGAGGGAGTTGGTACTTGTGGATGCAGTGCCAATCAAGGGGGTGGGGGGTGCTTTGTCCTGGATGGTGTCAAGCTTTTTGAATGTTGTTAAGGCTGCAGTCATTGAGCAAGTAGGAGTATTGTATCACACTCCTGACTTGTGCCTTGTAGATGATGGGCAGGCTTTGGGAAATCAGGTGATGATTTACATGCTGCATTCTTCCTAGCATCTGACCTGATCTTGTAGCCACTGTGTCTGTGGCAAGTTCAGTTGAGTATCTGGTCAATGATAACCCCCAAAATGCTGACAATAGAATTTGAGTGATGGTAATAACATTTAATGTAAAATCACCCACATAAAGTAGATTTTGTGCCCTGCCATCCTCAATGCTTCCTCAAACTATTGCTCAACATGGAGGAGTACTGATTCATCAGCCGAGGGAAGACAGTCTCATCCATGCTTAACCTGAAGCCACAAGACTTCAAGGTCTGAAATCAATGTTGAGGACTCCCAGGGCAACCCCCTCCTGACTGTATACCAACTGTGCTGCCACCATTGATGGATTGGTCCCATCAGGAGGACCGGATACATCCATAGATGGTGATAGTGTTGCCTGGGACATTATCTATTAGATAGGATTCCATGAGCATGATTATGTCAGGATGTTGCTTGACTAGTCTGTGAAACAGCTCTCTCAGGTTTGGCATTAGTCCCCATGAGTGAGGATTACAGTGTTGACAGGACTGTTTCTGTCATTGTTTTTTCCAGATCGATGCCAAGTGATCATCTGGTTTCATTTCTTTGAGACTTTGGTTGATACAAGTGAATGGCTTGCTAGGCCATTTCAAAGGGCATTTAAGAGCCAACCACATTGCTGTGGATCTGGAGTCACATGTAGGCCAGACCAGGTGAAGATGGCAGCTTTCCTTCCCTGAAGGGCATTAGTGAACCAGATGTGTTTTTCTGACAATCGACAATTGTTTCTTGGTCATCACGACATTCTTAATTCTAGTTTTTTTTAAATTGAATTCATATTCCACCAACTGCTTTGGTAGGATTTGAACCACAATCTCAAAATGTTAGCTGAGTTATATCAAGGCGGGACCAGCAATCCAGGGAAATTTCCCGACTTGAACTACTTGCCTCGATCCTGAAAATCTGGCCCAAAGTGTTTTACTGAGATTTCTCTCCCACCATTATTGACCAATGCAGTAAAATACCATTAACTTTTATTTTAACAAAAGCTGAAATCAAAAGAATGAAGCAGGGTTAATATGTTATCTTTTATTGTTTAAATAGCTATTTTTACAATGCCTCAGTTGGGTTATTGAACAACTCCATACTTTCTCAAACTTAGTGTAATCTTTTGGCATTTTATCCTATCTTCACAGCTCCAGCTCCACATCTTTCAATTCTTTGCGTATGATATCATGAAAGATACTTCTTCTTTCATGATATCATACGCAAAGAATTGAAAGATGTGGAGCTGGAGCTGTGAAGATAGGATAAAATGCCAAAAGATTACACTAAGTTTGAGAAAGTATGGAGTTGTTCAATAACCCAACTAAGGCATTGTAAAAATAGCTATTTAAACAATAAAAGATAACAATGAAAGATACTTCTTCTTTCATGATATCATGAAAGTTAACAAACTCTTCCTTTAAAAAATTGTAAAACATTTTTTAAAATTAAGCGCTTGCCAGTTTTAAGCATTGACTTTTACTCCTCCCTTGAAGATTGTGAGAACTGATTTAAAAGAACTGGAGGAGTTGGATCTAGAAGGTGCACCCTATGGATACACACCATTCTGTGACAGTCGTAAAGAAATGGATGGTTACCGCTTCTGGAACTCAGGATACTGGGCCTCACATTTGGGAGGCAGAAAATACCACATAAGGTACAACCTACCATCGTAGCAATGCCAGATCTTTTTTCTAAAATTTCATTAAGAATGTATTACTGTAGAAATTAATATCTATTGTTTGCCACATCTTTTATATTTTTTCAAAACCACTGATGTTATTGCCTGCTGAATGATACATCTAAAACAGTGGTATGTGTCTTTTTGTAATTAATAAAGATGCAAGGGTCACTAGACAGGCACGTATTTATTGCCATCTTGAAAAGCTGAGGATGAGCTATCTTCTTGAAACAAAGTTTAAAAATCACACAACACCAGTTTATAGTCCAACAGGTTTATTTGGAAGTACAAGCTTTTGGAGCGCTGCTCCTTTGCCAGGAAGGAGCAGCACTCCAAAAGCTTGTACTTGCAAATAAACCTGTTGGTCTATAACCTGGTGTTATGTGATTTTTAACTTTGACCACCCCAGTCCAACACGGGCACCTCCACATAATGACTTCTTGAAACAAGAATATGATGGTCTGGGCGATCGCTGAGCCACTTGGATAATTAACTATGGAAGTGTGGGACTGGAGTCACAAGTATACCAGTCGGAGTAAGAATGCAAGGGTTCCTTCACTCAGCAAATTCAAAGTGTTAATCATACACTTCAGCAGGGAAGTGCACTCCCTGTCATGACTGTGTCCATTTTTCTGAGAATTTGTTAACCTATTTTACTAATTTCAATGGCCTTTATTCAGAGATACTTTGATTTGAAACGATGATTCAATTAATTACTGCATGGTGCTTTTTTGGAAACTGTCTTGCATATGATGTTATAATGAAGAAAATTTGCAACTATCTTTTATTCTAGTGCTTTATATGTTGTGGATTTAAAAAGGTTCAGAAAAATAGCAGCAGGTGATCGCCTTCGAGGTCAGTACCAAGCACTCAGTCAGGATCCCAACAGCCTGTCCAATCTGGATCAGGTCAGTGTTTCCTTAACTTTCCAGTGGATAATACACATTGTTGAAGATGGTCCAGCTATTTTACTATATCTACAGAGTCTAATTTTTCTGTATTTACTTTAAGTCTTAATTGAATTGATTACTTTTGTTGATGATTGTGTTTGAATATATTGTAACAACATGGAGGTAATTTTCAACACTGGCAGAAGCAATTTGATAGTCAAATGATTGTTTGTTTCAGAACACATTTGTTGGTTTGCATAACAATTAACTGATCCACCTCATCTAATTTGAAAATTACTCTCTCCATCTTTTTTTCTTTCCTGTCAGTAATACGTCTTATGCTTTCAGTAAATGAGAAGCTAAGCTTTGGGAGAGTCCACACTCTCCTCATGAAGTTAGACATAAATATGCACTTTTTTATACAAAGAAAAAGTTAGGATTGGAATTTCGGGTCAGCGACATCTAGATGTTCCAAATACCTACCTGAAACGGTCTAACTCATTGGCTATGCAGACCAGAGCCAGTCTGCTTATCACAGGAATGAAAACGGGAATATGCTGGAGAGACTCAACAGGTCTGGCAGCATCTATCTGTGGAGAGAAAGCAGAGTTAACATTTTGGGTCTAGTGATTGATTATAGCTAGGAAAAGGTATATATGCTGAAAGTGGGGTTTGGGAGGGGGAGGAATAAATAATAGTTGGAGATGAAGCCCAGGGAGATAGAACAAGAAAGGAATGGGTAAAGGTCAGCCTGTGGGAAATCAATAGCTGCTAATTGGGGCCATTAGTAGCTGACAGTGGGATAATTTTGGTAGCAGTCCATGTGATGACAAGGCCTGGTGTGTGGGATTCAGGGTAAGGACATGGTTGTAAATGCTGAGACCCTAAAATTATTGAATGTGATACTGAGTTCCAAACACTGCATAGTCCACAAGCGAAAAATCAATGCTGTTCTTCCAGATTGCGCTGAACTTCTCTGAAGCACTGAGTGTTAATCAACCAGATGCAAAGCACAAAACTACTGGGTCATTCAAGAACAGTGCTTAGTTTAAGCAGTACCTATTATCACTGTTCAAACGGCATTAACCTGCAGCGAGAGACTCTCTTGAAGTCATTTTATGGTCATTATATATGTAATGATCTTTAATGTAAATCCCCAGCTCTTTAAAATTTAAAAAATAATTGTAGCTATATGTTAAACTAAAAAAAATGATGACGTGCATTGATTGACAAGCATCTAGTTTAACTTCGTAAATTGCCTTCTTGCAATTTCAATGTAGTTCACTGCTGATCTTTCCCAATGGAATAAATGGAAGCAGAACTAGATTATTTGGCCCATCGATCCAGCTTTTTCAACCAAGTCATTTGTGGCTTTAACTCCCATTTTCCTGCCTACTCCCCATAGCCTTGAATTCCTGAGAGACCGAAATGACCTCCATTCCATTCTTAAATAATGGGAGTGCCCACAACGTTCTTGGGTAAAGAATTCCTATGATTCAGAACCCAATGAACAAAGCAATTTCTCACTTCTCAGTCCTAATTGATCGTCCCCTTGTCTTGGGACTGTGTCCCTGTGTTTCAAGTGTCCTGACCAGCAGAAACAATCTTGTAGCGTTGGCTCTCTCAATCTGCTTCATTGTTTTGTGTATTTAAATTACATCACCTTTTATTCAGCTAGACCTTAAAATCGACAGTATCGATTTAGATCAGTTGGCTGGACAGCTTGTTTGTGATGCAGAATGATACCGCAGAACAGCAGCGTTCAATTCCTGCACCACATGAGGTTACCATGCAACATTCTCCTTCTCAACCTCTCTCCTCGTCTAAAGCAGGGTGACCCTCAGGTGAAACCACCACCAGTCATCTATAAGATGGGAGCAGTGCTATCATCAGATAGGACGATGACAGCTTTTACATGCCCAACTTACTCAGCCTCAGCTTATACCATAGCCCCATCATCCCAGGTTTCAATCTAGTGAACTTTCCCAAGTCTTATCTCCCAAGTGTAAGTGTATCCTTTCTCAGATATTGTGACATGAATTGCATCTAATATTCCAGATGTGGCCTCATCAAAAATCTCTGCGAATGTAACAAGACTGTTTTATTCCTGAAATAAAACAGAAGGTGCTAGAGGAATACAACAATTCTAGCATCATCTGTGGGAAGAAGAACAGAAATAGCATTTCAAAGCCAGTACATCGCTTCTTGTTTTTTTACATTACATTATATTACAGTGTGGAAACAGGCCCTTCGGCCCAACAAGTCCACACCGACCCGCTGGAGCGAAACCCACCCATACCCCTACATTTACCCCTTACTAAATTTCCCATAGTGTTAGGTATGGCCAATTCACCTGACCCTGCACATCTTTAGACTGTGGGAGGAAACCGGAGTACCCGGAGGAAACCCACGCAGACACGGGGAGAACGTGCAAACTCCACACAGTCAGTCGCCTGAGGCGGGAATTGAACCCGGGTCTCTGGCGCTGTGAGGCAGCAGTGCTAACCACTGTGCCACCGTGCCGCCCACTATGTGTTCTTGAAACATTAACTCTGTTTCTTTCTCTACAGTTACTGCTGGACCTGCTGAGTATGTGCAGCATTTGTTTTTATTTCAGCTTTCCAGCATCTGCAGCATTTTGCTTTTATTTCCTTTATTCCTGTACTTCAGATCCCTTTGCAGTAAAATCTAATATGCCATTTGCCTTCCTAATTTCTATAATAAAAACAAAAGGGGCTGGAGAAACACAGCACATCTGGCATCATCTGCGGAGAGAAAAATACTTAATGTTTTCGAGCAGAATATGACTCATTTACATGTTGATATTCCCGAACTCTAGATTTGCAATATCTAAAGAAACCATTTTTTTAGTTCTTCCAAGCATTCACCCTGCTTTCAAGATAGGATAGTTATTTAGGCTATGTTATGCTAATTAAAATGACTGCTATTTCTGAAAAAGGCACATTTTGTCAAAACTTTTTGTCGCTTTTTGGAGCAATTTGTAAGAAACTGTTTGTTTTGTGTCACACATGTAACATTTGTGCTGTACAAATACTGGGCAACGACCATCTCCAATAGGAGACAGTCTAACTACCACCCATGATATTCAATGACGTTACCACCACTGAAACTCCCACTATCAACATCATTGGAGTTACCATTGACCAGAAACTCAACTGGACTCAGCACATAAATACAATAGCTAAAAGAGCAGATCAGAGCCTGGGAATGCTGCAGCGAGTAACTCACCTCCTGCCTTCCCAAAGCATGTTCATCATCTACAAGGCACAGGTCAGGAATACAATGGAATACTCTCAATTGCTTGGATGAGTGCAGTTTCAACAATGCTTAAGAAGCTTGACATCATCCATAACAAAATAGCTGTTTGATTGGCACCACATCTATAAGCATCCACTCCCTCCACCATTGATGCTCTGTAGCAGCAGTGCATGCTCTCTGCAAGATGCACTGCAGAAATACACTTGAGATCCTTAGACAGCACCTTTAAAGCCATGACCACTTCCAACTGGAAGGACAAGAACAGCAGCTATATGGGAACATCACGAACTGCAAGTTTCCATCCAAGCCACTCGCCATCCTGACTTGGAAATATACCACTGTTCCTTCACTGGTGCTAGGTCAAAGTCCTGGAATTCCTAACCCAAGGGAATTGTGGGTCAAACTACAGCATGTGGATGACAGCATTTCAAGAAGGCAGCTCAATACCACCTTTTCAAGTGCAACCAGGACTAGGCAATACAATACTGGCCAACCAATGATGCCCATGTCATGTAAATGAGCAAAAACACAAATTCTGTTCTGCCAAATGATTTCTGTATTGTTGACAAATGTTAAAGTAAACAGCTACAACTGCATGATCTATCACAGATTGTTTGCATGTTATATTACCAAGCTAAATTTAATACCATTTCACTATATCTCCAGGATTGTTTCACAAATGTATGTACAAATTTGTCTGCTTGAACCTTGAACACACTACTTTATCTGTTTAGTTATACAGAATGTAAATTCTAAAGTGCATGTCATGGACAACTGCCAAGTGTGTCCTCAGAATTGTCCCTGAACTAAAACTTTGTTTATGCTCATGTGTACTCCTGGTTTCAATTATTGAGTGTTTGAATTTAAAAATAACCAATAGCAGTTTTATGACTTGAAATAGTAGTTTAATTTATTTCATAACTATTGATGAAAGTTATTTAAGTAGAAAGTGGTTAAGTTTAATAGTTTAAAGTTAAAATAAAGAAATAAAGATTTAAAGTAACTACATTTAGATGTTGGCTATGAAGATGAAAATGAGGCACTTCAATAGAACATAGAACATTACAGTGCAGTACAAGCACTTCGCCCCTCAACGTTGCACCGACCTGTGAAACCAATCTGAAGCCCATCTAACCTACACTACCCTATTCTCATCCATATGCCTAGCTAATGATCATTTAAATGCCCTTAAAGTTGACTAGTCTACTGTTGCAGGCAGTGCATTGCATTGCCCTACTACTCTCTGGTAAAGAAACTACCTCTGACGTCTGTCCTATAGATAGATGGGTGACAGTGAGGGGGACTGGGAGGAAGCAGCCAGTGCAGGGACCCCCTGCGGCCATTCCCCTCAAGAACAAGTATACCGTTTTGGATACTTGTGGGGGGGATGCCTTACCAGGGGTAAGTAACGGGGCTCAGGTCTCTGGCACGGAGCCTGTCCCCGTTACTCAGAAGGGAAGGGTGAAGAAGAGCAGAGCAGTAGTAATTGGGGACTCGATAGTTAGGGGCACAGATAGGCGGTTTTGTGGGAACGAGAGAGACTCACGTTTGGTATGTTGACCCCCAGGTGCAAGGGTATGTGATGTCTCTGATCGTGTTTTCCGGGTCCTGAAGGGGGAGGGGGAGCAGCCCGAAGTCGTGGTCCACATTGGCACCAACGACATAGGTAGGAGGAGTGCCGAGGATGTTAGACAGGCTTTCAGGGAGCTAGGTTGGAAGCTCAGAGTTAGAACGAACAGAGTTGTTGTCTCTGGTTTGTTACCCGTGCCACGTGACAGAGATTCGAGGAATAGGGAAAGAGAACACTTAAATGCGTGGCTACAGGGATGGTGCAGGAGGGAGGGATTCCGGTATTTGGATAACTGGGGTTCTTTCTGGGGAAGGTGGGACCTCTATAAACAGGATGGTCTACACCTGAAACTGAGGGGCACCAGTATCCTTGGGGGGAGGTTCGCTAGTGCTCTTCGGGGGGGTTTAAACTAACTCTGCAGGGACATGGGAACCCAGATTGTAGCTTCAGGGTGCAGGATCTGGAGTGTAGGGAGGTTAGGAACATGGCATAAATTTCAAAGGAGGGTGCCTGTAAACAGGAAAGTGGCTTGAAGTGTGTATACTTCAATGCAAGAAGTATACGAAATAAGGTAGGTGAACTTGCAGCGTGGGTTGGTACCTGGGACTTCGATGTTGTGGCTATTACGGAGACATGACTAGAACAGGGACAGGATTGGCTGTGGCAGGTTCCAGGATTTAAATGTTGTGGGGGGGGCGGAGGTGGGGGTAAAAGAGGGGGAGGTATGACATTGCTTGTCAAAGATAGTATTACAGCGGTGGAAAGGACGATGGATGAGGACGTGCCATCTGAGGTAGTTTGGGCTGAGGTTAGGAACAGGAAAGGTGAGG
>NC_057715.1:45893280-45897606 GCF_004010195.1 Chiloscyllium plagiosum
AAGTTTTCCTTCATTGAACGGGGTATTGAGTACAAGAGTTGGTAAATAATGATGCAGTTGTATAAGACTTTGGTGCGGCCGCATCTGGAATATTGTGTGCAGTTTTGGTCGCCATACTATAGGAAGGATGTGGAGGCACTGGAACGGGTGCAGAGGAGGTTTACCAGGATGTTGCCTGGTATGGAAGGAAGATCGTATGAGGATAGACTTAGACACTTGGGGCTGTTTTCATTAGAGAAAAGACGGTTTAGGGGTGACTTGATTGAGGTGTACAAGATGATTAGGGGGTTAGATAGGGTTGACAGTGTGAACCTTTTCCCGCGTATGGAGTCGGGTATTACAAGGGTGCATAGCTTTAAATTAAGGGGGGGTAGATATAGGACTGAAGTTAGGGGTAGGTTCTTCACTCAGCGAGTCGTAAGTTCATGGAATGCCCTGCCAGCAGCAGTGGTGGACTCTCCCTCTTTATGGGCATTTAAGCGGGCATTGGATAGGTATATGGAGGATAGTGGGTTAGTATAGGTTAGGTGGGCTTGGATCGGCGCAACATCGAGGGCCAAAGGGCCTGTACTGCGCTGTATTCTTCTAAGATTCTAAGATTCTACATCTATATCACTCCACAAGCTAAAGCTATGTCCCCTCTCAGTCATCACCATCTGAGGAGAAAGGCTCTCACTGTCCAACCTATTTAACCTTCTGATTAATTTATATGTCTCAATTATGTCACCTCTCAACCTTCTTCTCTCCAGCGAAAACAGCCTCAAGTCCCTCAGCCATTCCTCGTAAGACCTTCCCTCCATACCAGGCAACATCCTAGTAAACCTCCGCTGAACCCTTTCCAAAGCTTCCACATCCTTTCTATAGTGCAGTGACCTGAACAGTACGCAATACCAGAGTTTCATACAGCTGCAGCGTGATCTCACAGTTCCGAAACTCAGTACCTCTACCAATAAAAGCTAACACACTGTATGCCTTCTTAACAACCCTATCAACCTGGCTGGCAACTTTCAAGGATCTACGTACCTGGAGACTGAGATCTCTCTGCTCATCTACACTACCAAGAATCTTACCATTCTCCCAGTACTCTGCATTCCTGTTACTCCTTCCAAAGTAATCACCTCACACTTTTCCGCATTAAACTCCATTTGCCACCTTTCAGCCCAGCTCTGCAGTTATCTACATTTCTCTGTAACCTACAACATCCTTTGTCACTAACCACAACTCTACCAACCTTAGTGTCATTCACAAATTTACTAATCCATCCTGCTATGCCCTCATCCAGGTCATTTATAAAAATGACAAACAGTAGACCCCAAACAATCCTTGCAGTACCACACTAGTAACCAAAGAGAACTCTTATGGCTTTCGGGAGTTACGTTAAAATGCTTCAATTTAAAGAGAGAGTCCCTTCCTTTACACTATTACATAGTGCAAGCATGTATTCATGACAATGTGTTATTGTAATGAATATCCAAACTTCATTATTAACTACAGAAACTGCCAATTCATCTCTGTTCTTTGACAATTTAGAATACTATGTCATGGTTACATTGGCCATTAGGATTAACGTAATTTTTTTTTATGCTTCCAGGACCTGCCCAATAACATGATCCATCAAGTGGCCATCAAATCCCTACCACAGGAATGGCTTTGGTGTGAAACATGGTGTAGTGAGGAGTCCAAAAAGATTGCTAAAACAATAGACCTGGTGGGTAAAGAGCCTGATGTCATAAATTTCACATTCCATACTAACATTCCTTAAAACCATCAGAAGCTTCCTGGAGGAGGCATCACTGATCACATCTCAACCTCAGCTTTTCACTGTCTGTAAGCTGGTAGAGGAAGGAAAAGAGTGCCATCATTCAAGTTTGCTGTTAACAATGGGCAAATCATGTAGATGGGAACAGGACGTTGCAAAATGACAGAATCGATTTAAGAGTAGACAAAACAATGGCAAAGAGAGTATGTTGTAAGAAAGTGTGAGACATTCACTTTAAACCCAAGTAATACAAATCAGAATATTTTCTACATTGTAAGAAGCTAGGAACTGTGGGTGAGTAGTTGAGAGACTTAGGAATCCCAGTTAGTGAACAAGTGCCAATAATAACTTAACAAGCCAGTGAAATGTTGGCCCTTATTTCAAGAAGGCTGGCACACTAAGAGGAGAAAACTGTGATATAGCCAGTACAGAGCTCTGTTTGCAATCCAATTAGAAATCAGTCTTCGTGTTGAATGTCAGATACCTGTCTAAGAGGGATTGCAGTGTGGATTCACTAGGAGTTAAGTTACGAGGAGATGGATTACAAAGCTTATGTTTCTAATCCCTTGTGTATAGAAGATTGATTGAGGCATTTAAGATGGCTAGTGATGTGATGGGTAAATCACAACGAAACTGTTTTCTCTCATGGAGGAATCTGAAACAAAGGAGCATTAAAACTGAAGCAATGTTTTTCAATGGTGATGTCTGAGTCAAAGGTGTACACATGCATGAGTTCCAGCTATATTTGTCTTTATGGGGTATGTGGAACACTCCTTGTTCCGATCCTGCCTGGGGCCCCCTAACCACAACATTTTCTTCATAAATCCTGCTCTTATCCAGAATTAGAAAATTCAATAGTTTTGCTTCCAATTTCCACCCTTCTCTTGCCTTTGATATCTCTGAGTCTACCCTTCCCTTCCTTGACTTCTCTGTTTCCATTTCTGAGGACAGGCTATCCACCAATATCTAGTCCATGCCCACTCCTCCCACAGTCACCTCAACTACAGCATTTTATCACTTCCCATTGATACACTTAATAGAATATCTTGTGATTTCCTTGGCTTTTTCCAGCTAGAGCTCTTTCATAGCCCCGCTTTGCTTTCCTAATTCCTTTCTTAAGCTACACCATGCACTTTCTGTACTCCCCATTCTCTATTTGAACACCAACCTCTCCCCACCCCCACACTACAACTATTTCTTTGTCCATTATGAGCTTAAATTGTACAACGTTGTGATTGCTATCACTAAAATGCTTCCTAAATATCACCTCAACCACCTGTCTAGCTTCATTTCCCAGAATTAAGTGCAGAACAGTTCAATCCTTTGTTGAACTCTCTATGTATTTGGCCTAAATAATTCTACTGTACACATTTCAAGTATTATTGGGAAAGTTGTAATTATTGCAATTACCATTTTTTATTTTTACACACTTCTTTGAGTTGTGCACAATTTTCCTCCTCAATTTCCTGCCAACTTTCTGGGGGTCCCTAACAAATACCTAGCAGTGTGGCTGTCTCATTTTTGTTCTTAAGCTCTACCCACAAAGCTTCAAGATATCACAAGATATGTCAATGAGAAGAGGATAACCTCCATGATATCATCTCTCCTTACTGCAGTAACTGTGTCCTTAACTAATTATCCAATGCTGCCTCCTCTTTTACTTGCTCCTATGTCTTGCCTGAAGAGTCTATATTCTGGAATGTTGAACTGCCAATCTTGTACCTCCATCAACCATTGCAATCCACAAATCTAAATCTGCTCCTCCTATACCAACACTTGAGCCACGCATTCATCTGCACTATTCTCCTATTTCTGTACTTGCCAGCATGTGGCACTGGGAGTAATCCTGAGAGATTACAACCCGTGAAGTCCTACCTTTTAGTCTTCTGCTTAGCTCCCTGACTTCTTGATGCAAGATCTCATCCCTCTTTTGTGCCTATATCGTGGGTACCAACATGTGCCATCACCTCTGATTTTATCATCCTTCCCTTTCAGGATGCCCTGTAGCCATTCAGTGATATTGCAGAGCCAGCACCAGGGAGGCAGCACACTATCCTGGAGTCATGTTGAGAGCCACAGTAGCAAATATCTTTTCCCTTGACTATGGAATCCCCTATTACTATTGCCCTTCCTCTTTTCCGCCCCTCCTGTCCTGTCAGGATACTCATGGTGCCAGAAGTTTGCCTCTGTCTGCACTCCCTGGATAAACCAGCATCTTTGTCAACGGGGGTGGTGCCAGGGGACTGAGAGTGGCGAATGTTGTGCCCCTGTTCAAAAAAGGGAATAGGGATAACCCCGGGAATTACAGGCCAGTTAGTCTTACTTCGGTGGTAGGCAAAGCAATGGAAAGGGTACTAAGGGATAGGATTTATGAGTATCTGGAAAGACACTGCTTGATTAGGGACAGCCAGCATGGATTTGTGAAGGGTAGGTCTTGCCTTACAAGTCTTATTGAATTCTTTGAGGAGGTGACCAAGCATGTGGATGAGGGTAGAGCAGTGGATGAAGTATACATGGATTTTAATAAGGCATTTGATAAGGTTCCCCATGGTAGGCTCATGCGGAAA
>NC_057715.1:45897656-45927212 GCF_004010195.1 Chiloscyllium plagiosum
AGGCAAAGTAATGGAAGGGGTACTGAGGGATAGGATTTATGAGTATCTGGAAAGACACTGCTTGCTTAGGGACAGCCAGCACGGATTTGTGAAGAGTAGGTCTTGCCTTATAAGTCTTATTGAATTCTTTGAGGAGGTGACCAAGCATGTGTTTGAGGGTATAGCAGTGGATGTAGTGTACATGTATTTTAGTAAGGCATTTGATAAGGTTCCCCATGGTAGGCTTATGCGGAAAGTCAGGAGGCATGGGATAGAGGGAAATTTGGCCAATCAGAGGGATTGAATTCAAGAGTCGTGAAGTGATGTTGCAACTGTACAGGACTTTGGTTAGGCCACATTTGGAGTACTGTGTGCAGTTCTGGTCGCCTCACTTTAGGAAAGATGTGGAAGCTTTGGAGACGGTGCAGAGAAGGTTTACCAGGATGTTGCCTCGAATGGAGAATAGATCGTATGAGGATAGGTTGAGAGTGCTAGGCCTTTTCTCGTTGGAATGGCGAAGGATGAGGGGTGACTTGATAGAGGTTTATAAGATGATCAGAGGAATAGATAGAGTAGACAGTCAGAAACCTTTTTCCCGGGTACAACAGAGTGTTACAAGGGGACATAAATATAAGGTGAAGGGTGGAAGGTATAGGAAAGATGCCAGAGAGTGGTGGGGGCATGGAATGCGCTGCCTGTGGGAGTGGTAGAGTCAGAATCTTTGGTGACCTTTAAGCAGCAATTGGATAGGTACATGGATGGGTGCTTAAGCTAGGACAAATGTTCGGCACAACATCATGGGCCGAAAGGCCTGTTCTGTGCTGTATTGTTCTATGTTCTATGTTCTATCTATTTGTCAGCCTCCAAGACTGAATGCTATTTACTTGTTTCTCTTAGACTGCCTGGTGGTCTCCCATTCCTTTCCTTCTCTAGGTCTTCATCTGTGGAGTGACCACCTCTCTAAACATGCTAGCCACAATGCACTCAGATTCACGGATACTCCATGGCGTCCCCAGCCACCATTCCAGTTCTGAAATCCAAGCTTCCAGGAACTACAATTGGACACAGTTCCTGCACACTTCCTGCTGGCCCAGGCACTGGAAATGTGCCCAGTTTCCCCCATGGAGCAAGAGGGGCAGACCACTGTTTTGACCTCTCCTGACCTGACTAAACGATTTAAAGTTTAAAAACTTTAGAAGACTTTTTAAAAAGGTAAATAAACCGAGTAAGTCCCTACCCTTGCTTAAACAAACACTTACAAAATATTGCAAAAGGAGCATCCTCCCCACGTGTACCCCAACCACACTACTGCATAAATGCTGCTCCCTCCAACTTCACTTCAGCTTTAGTGAAGAGTTATCTAGACTTGAAACGTTAACTTGCTTTCTCTCCATGGATACTGCCTAACCTGCTGTGATCTCCTGCATTTTTTGTTTTCAGTACAATAATATAGTTTGGAAATACCCACTGGGACTTAACTCATCGATCAGCTGCTCCTGTTGGTCCCATGACATTTTCTGAACTTGAACACCTGCTCCTAACTCCAATGGACCTGTGGAAGGTGTAAGGAAACAAGACATAGCAATACCTCCCTCCACAACTTTCCTTTAAACTCCTACACTCACCTCACATCCCAGCATTTCACTCTCTCAGCTAGTACTCCATTAGTCTCACATTCAAAGGGTCATCCTGTGTCATCTCCAGCAAGATGCCACCACCAAACACATCTCCACTGTCAACATTCCACAGGGACTGTACTCCCTTTGACATCCTGGTCCACTTCTCCATCACTGTTAACACTTCCTCACTCCCCCATGGGACCTTCCCAAGCAATTGCAAAAGGTGTAACACTTGCCCATTCAACTCTTCCTTCTTCATTGTCCAAGGCCCCAGGTGAAGTAGTATTTCACTTGTCTTTCTTTCAATCAAGTCCATCCCATTCGCTGCTTATAATTTAGTCTCCTTTACAGTAGGAGTGTGGAACATGCTGCCAGGGGTGTTGATGGAGGCAGATATGATCAGGGCATTGAAGAGACGTTGAGATAAAAACATGAACATGCAAAGAATGGAGGAATACGGACCGACGGCAGGCTGAAGGGATTAGTTTAATTTGGCGTCATGTTTGGCACAACATTGTGGGCTGAAGGGCCCATTCCTGTGCTATACAGTTCTGTGTTCTAATTTTAAAAAGATTCATGAATTTATGGCTCAAATAGAAATAAATTTACATGACTTCATAGCTATTACAGTGACATGGTTGCAGTGTGACCAGGACTGGGGACTCAATATTCAATGTTCCAGAAAAATTAGATTAGATTACTTACAGTGTGGAAACAGGCCCTGCGGCCCAACAAGTCCACACCGACCCGCCGAAGCGCAACCCACCCATACCCCTACATTTACTCCTTACCTAACACTATTTAGCATGAAATTTAGCATGAAATTTATATGAAATTTAGCATGGCCAATTCACCTGACCTGCACATCTTTGGACTGTGGGAGGAAACCGGAGCACCCGGAGGAAACCCACGCAGACACGGGGAGAATGTGCAAACTCTACACAGTCAGTCGCCTGAGGCGGGAATTGAACCCGATTCTCTGGCGCTGTGAGGCAACAGTGCTAACCACCGTGCCGCCCACCAAGATAGAAAAGAAAAGGAAATGTAGTGGTGTTGTTAAAGGAATATATCAGTGTAGTGGTGAGTAGCAATATAGGTACAATAGAATGTAACGTGAAACCAGTTTGGGTTTAAATAAGGAATAGCAAAAAAAAAAGCAGCAACGAATGAGAATCATCATAGGGCCCTGAAGAGTTGCCTCACTCTAGGACAAAGTATAAGTTAGGAAATAATAAGGGCATGTAAGAAGGGCAATAGCGTCATCACAAGTGATTTTAATCTGAATATTGACTGGACAAATCTGATGGCAAGAGAAATGTGAAAGATGAATTTGCAGACTGGATCACGGATTGTTTCTTAGAGTACATTGCAGAACCTACCTCAGAATAGTCTAATTTGCATGTGATAATGTAATAATGAGGTAGGATTTATAAGATCTCTTATGGGTAAGGAACCTTTCGGAGGTAGCAACACACAATTATAATTTTGAATTCAATTTGAGAAAGAATGTGAATTTACAAGTTGAGGAAAGAACAGGTGGAGTTCCACAAAGCTCAGGCCTCAGTTATTTGCTTTCTATATTAGTGTCTTGGAAAAGGGGGCAGAGTATAATATATCATTTGCTGCCAATATAAAAAATAGGTGGAACGGCATCTTGTGATGAAGACACAAGGAATCTGCAAGGGGACATAGGAAAAAATGAGTGGGCAAAAACTTGGCAAATTGAATTTAATGTAGTAAAGTGTAGGTCATGCACTTGGGTAGAAAGACTCAAAAGGCAGACTACTATTTGAATTGAGATAAATTCCAAAAAAGTACAGCACAGAGCTGGATATTCTGTTGCATGAAACACAAAATGTTATCAGGTAGGTGCAGCAATAATAAAATGGCAAATAGAATTTGGCCTTTATTGCTGGTGGCTTTAAAAATGAGGAAGTCTTGAAACAACTGTGCATGATCTGGATGAGACTGAACCTGGAGTACTATGGACATTGGGTGCTCATATTTACGAAAGGACATGTTGGCATTGGAGACTGTTTGAAAGAGATTCTAGGCCATTTCCTAGGATGCAGAATTTGACTTATCAAGAACATCTAAACAGGTTAGCCCTTTATTTATTAAAGTTTAGAAGAATGAGGGTTCATCATATTGAAAAAAATAAATGTTGAGAAGGTATTTCCACTGATGGGGCAAATCTCGAATTAGGCTTTGTTACAAAATAAGGATACATTCATTTAAAACTGAGATACAAAGAAATGTGAAGAATGTCTGGAATTCTGTGCCCCGGAGAGTTGGAAAATATTTCAACAGAAGGTTTTGAAATATCAAGGAGTTGAATGCTATGAAGAATGAGAAGTGGAGGCGTAGGGCCATGATGATATAGAATGATGGGGTGGGCTTGAGTAACTGAATGGTCTAAACCTGGTCCCATTTTGTTTACCTTATGCTCTTATGCTGTTGTTGCCAGAAGGACTAAAGTGAGTAAAATGGCAACTACTAATTTAATGATGGCAGCTTCTCAAATCAAGTGATGATCCTTACAATACTCACCTCTCCCAAGAATGTGATAATGATTGTTGCTAATACTGCAGACACATTAGTTTCAAACCAGTTAGGCTGTTAAGAATGGCTGCAATCTCGTGAGAGTTTAAATATTATGCTGACTGATTTCTGTCTCAATTCAATGATCAATCTCTCTACACAACATCATGAACAAAGTGTCGAACTGTGACTTAGCTGCTCATGATTAGTTCAATATCAAGTGGCTTAGAGGTTACCAGGTTCGGAAGAAGGTAGGCCTCCTGGGCCATGACTGCAAGCATACTACATGGAGTGGGGAAATCGCAGATTGCAGTAGCTCATATTCATTATACTCTTCCTTAATGTAACACAAAAGTAATTTTAATGCCCACCTTTGGGCCTCACATTCTCAAAACCACACTCAGTAGACAGTTAAACTGGGTGGCAAGGTGGCTCTGCTGCCTCACAGTGCCAGGGACCCAGGTTTGAGTCCCACCTCAGGCGACTGTGGAGTTTGCACATTCTCCCAGTCTCTGTGTGGGTTTCTTCCGGGTGCTCCGGTTTCCTCCCACAATCCAAAGATGTGCAGGTTAGATGAATTGGCCATGCTAAATGTTAGGTGTGTTAGTCAGGAGTAAATATAGGGTAGGGGAATGTATCTGGGTGGGTTACTCTTCGGAGGTCTGTGTAGACTTGTTGGGCCAAAGGGCCTGTTTCCGCATTGTAGGGAATCTAATCTGATTTACCCTGGGAACTTTGCACTGAGGGGAAGATGTGATGGATCGGATGTAAGGTAATATGGTCATCAATGGAATTGTAATTGCCCATTTCTGGCTTTTGCCCGGAATGTCGATTTTACTGCTCCTCAGATGCTGCCTGAACTGCTGTGCTTTTCCAGCACCATTCCAATCTAGACTCTGGTTTCCAGCATCTGCAGTCATTGTTTTTACCTAGGAGTCAAAATTGGCCTCCTTAGTGTAGTTAACATCTGTGAATACTTAACTAAAACCCCTAACAATGTCCACTACGGTAAATATTATTGAGAAAGCATTTGAACTGGAAAGTTGTGAACTATCAATAATTATAGATTAGGACATATATAGAACTTTGTGATAGCAAAACAAAGGTTTTAAGGAATTAACATTTATTGGAAGAATCAGATCAAGCCTATTTATATGAACAATAATGTTATCTTGCATTACATTTTGAGCTTTGCCTTTTGTTTAAATAGTATCTTAAGGAGAAATGGTCTTTACAAATTGTGGATTTGCTTTTAACTTTCAGTGCAACAACCCTAGGACTAAAGAACCTAAGCTAAAAGCTGCTATGCGAATTGTTCCAGAGTGGAATGATTATGATAATGAAATAAAAATGTTATTAAAAAGAGTGGAGGGACAGAGAAGGAATAGCCATACAAAATCAAAATCCCAGTCTCAAGGTAAGATCTTTGGGATTCTTGTTTACATGGAATAATAAACTTCACAAGAAAATCATTCTCATTTGTCACAGGCTTTGAATGGATTGCAAGTTTTAAAACGTGTCCCTTCCCCCCTCTACCCTTCTGTCCATAACCAGATTGTTGTTTAAGTGTTTTCCTTAAGTGTTTCCCGACTCAGGCGACTGACTGTGTGGAGTTTGCACGTTCTCCCCGTGTCTGCGTGGGTTTCCTCCGGGGGCTCCGGTTTCCCTACCCTTCTGTCCATAACCAGATTGTTGTTTAAGTGTTTTCCTTATCTTCCCTATTCCCCCTGTTTACGTGCTGTGACTTTGCAAAGAACAAAACACTGGTCAAGTGTTAATAAATTTAACTGGGTTAATTTAAACAGTCTTAAACAAGAGACAGGAGATTTACTGAAATAATAACAAGCATGAGGGATATTTTATACAAGGAAAGGTTAGAAAAAATGGGCTTATTCTCATTGGAACAGAGAAGATTAAGTGACAACCTTATTAAGGTGTTTGAAATTATGAACAATTTTGACAGCGTAAAGAATGATATTCTATTTCCAGTAATTGCTGTGTCAGTAACAAAGGGTCAGAACGTCATAATTGTCAGCAAGACAGCTAGAAGTAGATGAGGAGAAACTTCATTACTGAAGATTTGTGAGCATTTGGAATGTGCTGCCTGGGAGAACAGTGGAGGCAGATTCCATAAGAGATTAGATTAGATTACAGTGGGGAAACAGGCCCTTTGGCCCAACAAGTCCGAAGCGTAACCCACCCCTACCCCTACATTTACCCCTTACCTAACACTACGGGCAATTTAGCATGGCCAATTCACCTGACCTGCACATCTTTGGACTGTGAGAGGAAACCGGAGCACCCGGAGGAAACCCACGCAGACACGGGGAGAACTCCACACAGTCAGTCGCCTGAGGCGGGAATTGAACCCAGGTCTCTGGCGCTGTGAGGCAGCAGTGCTAACCACCGTGCCACCCAGGAGATTTCAAAAGAGCACTGGATATGTATTTGAAAATAATGAAGTGAGATGGCTACAAAGATAAGGCTGAAGGTTTTTTTGAATCAATCTGTTGAGAATAGTTTATTACACACCTTTAGAGCAGGTAGGACTTAGACCTGGGCCTTATAATCCAAATGTAGGGACAGTACCACAAGAGCTTTTGGGACCAGCTAGGTATCTCTGTCAAGGGCTGGTACAGATAGGTGAATGGCCTCCTTCTATACTGCAAAATTGTATGATTTGATGACACAAGGGAAATATTTTGCAACAGAGTACATAAGTATACACAAAGAGAGACCATCACAAAAAATTAGAGACTGTTCAATTAGCAACAACCTATTCAAAAGAAAATAACTGACTGTTACCCCATAACAATGTCTTTGTTTTAATGGAGTCCATGAGTTGAAAAACTGTCTTTAAAAATCTTTTCAGAAGCCCTCTGGGAAGTTTTTCTTCCAAAATTTAACTCCTCCTTTCATGTCATGTTGAAAAATGTTTTATGCAGCACATACTATTTTCAATAAGTCAGAGATGTTTTCTTCGGAACCCAAGTTTAGGAGTGTTGATATAAGCAAAAGCAGAAATTGCTGAAGAAAATCAGCATACAGCAGCACCTGTGGAGAGAAAACAGTGTTAACTTTTCAAGTATGAATCATTGGACATTAACTTTTTTTTGCCACGGGGCTGCCACCTGCTTAGTTTCTCCAGCAATTTCCGTTTTTATTTGATTTAGATCTCCAGTCTTCACAGTTCTTTTGTTTTATTGAGAATGCTGATATTCAGTTTACCTCGCATGGATCAGCACTGATTCCTAAATTGTTTGCTATTTCAAAATTGTATATTCAAAAAGGCAGGTGGGTTCAAATTTGTGGGATTGTGTGACCAAGGTGGAGCAGAAATAGTTTACCTCAAGTCAAAGCCTTGCATCATAGATACCCAACTGCCTATGGCCCATTCCAGGAGTTAAATGGAAACTCATTCACATATCTTCCTGTAGAATAGGTATAACTATCAATTCTAGTCGGTAAGGGTTTCTCTTGGAGATAAATTTCAATAGCAGTTTATAACTCAATAGTGAGCATTCAGACCCATCTGGAAGTGCTTAGTTATTATATTTTGGGCTGGCATTGACTTTACAGGGGCTCCAGAGGGTTATTTTTCAAATCCAGTCACATGATTATAGCGGAACTTTCTAGGTTGTTTATTGTTTTTTACTCTGTTCATTACACCAAACATTGTGAAAGGTCTTGGATCAGTGCAGAAGGTATTTTGTTGTATTAGTACAATTTGTTAAGACTGAAGGGCAAGAGAATACAAGATGGATAAAGAAAGAAGAAAATGGGATGCAGGGTGAAGATTATAATCTGTGCTAAAAGTCAGTAGACCTTTTGGCCCATCATAATCTTTTAGCTCTCTGTGGAGTAATCCAGTCCCCCATTCCCACAATTCCTTGTAAACCTTCTAACCCCTCAACTGCCCATCCAATTTCCCTTTGCTCTCTGCTTCCATCACTCTCATAAGCAGCTAGTTTCAAGTCATCACCTTTCACTGTGTTTACATCCCTCTTTTATCTATTGCCCAGTTGTGTTCAATTTTTATATAGTCACATAATGGAAATAGCTTTGCTTTGTTGACTTTATCTAAACCTGTCATGATCTCATACTTTCCTGTCAAATCGCCCCTCAATCTCTTTTGCTGCAAGGAGAACGATGCCAGCTTCTCCAGGTTTATCTTGCACCTAAATTTCCATGCCACTAGGCTATTCTAGTCAGTCAATCTCCTGTGTATCCTCTCAACAACTCTTAACATCTTTCCTAAAAGACTGGTGAACAGATCCAGACATTGTACTTCCATGTAGTGTATCCAATTTAAAAAAAAATTCAACATAACTTCTTGCCCTTATCGTCAATAACTCTATTTGTGCACCCCCTTGTAAGTCCTACCTCACTGGACAATTTATGCAGATCAACCTCCAGGACTCTCCTCTCCTCCAAAAAGAGTATATATAATTCCCAGCTCCACAAACCAACTTTCAAAAATGGCCACCTGTGCTTTCCATTTTCAGTCAGGGTGGGGCAGGTTGGATTAGGAATCTGACACAAGAAGGACCTGACTATCGCAGGCTGACAATTTTTGAGTTGGACAGGATGGAAATCTGAGCATGGAGCTCCAGTACTGCGTTCAAAAATTAAAACAGAAGAAGAAAATATAAAATATTGCTGTTTGCTCTCTACCTATACCCCACAGCACCTCATTCCTTATCCCACCCAATGCCCCTCTATCCTTCCCCATGACCCTCAAATGTATGTGTACTTCCTACTTCCACTCACCACTGTTCTGTTACCCCTATTGACTTTGCATGGTAAGATCTGTCCGGTCTTCACACAAAACAAAACAAAACTTTCACTGTACCTAAGTACATGTGTCTTCACTTCCCTTGTCAATTCATCTCATATTCACAAGGACCCATGAACAGAGGAAAACAAACAGTCTGATTACTTAAAATTCTATATCGTAGTCTACAGTCTTAAGGAACACATTCTCATTCTTAAAACACATTTTTACGGGTGTCAACAGTTAGGTAGAATCATAAGGCATAGAAACAGGTCCTTCGGCCGACCATGTCCATGCCAACGAACAACAACCAAACTACAACAATCCCTGCATTTTACCTGCTAGGTTCACAGTCTGCTATGCCCTGGTATTTTAACTGTTTCTTAAATGTTGCAAGGTTACCTGCCTCCACAATCCTCTCAGGCACAATGCTCAATATTTCTACCTCCCTCTGGGTGAAAACAATTTTCCTCAGATCGCCTCTAAACCACTGACATCTCACCTTAAACTTATGTCCTCTGGTCTTAGACACATCTGCCATGGGGAAGAGATCTTTCTGTCAATGCCTCTCATAATTTTATATACCTTAATCAGATCCTCCCTCAACCTGCTCTGCTCAAAGGCAAACAAACCCAGTCTATCCAGTCTCTCCTCTTACCTGAGGCTATCCATCGCTGGCAACATCCAGGTGAAATTCCTCCTCTATACCCTCTCCAGTGCAAACACATCCTTCCTATAGTATGGCAACCAGATCGGCACACAGTATTCCATCTGTGGCCTAACCAATGTTTTATAACATTGTGACAATAGAATTTGTTTCTATATTCAGTGCCCTAGCTAATGAAGGCAAGCAACCAGTATGCCTTCTTCACTACCCAACCTGTGCTGACACCTTCAGAGATCTATGAACTTGTACACCAAGAACCCTTTGTTCCTCCATTCTCCTACCATTCATTGTATATATCCTTCCCTGACTGGATCTCCCAAAATCTATCACCTCACATTTAACTATTCTTGAAAAGTTGGACAGTTTAAGGAGTTTATGCACCTTTTAAGCACATTCTCCTCCCAAAAGACACCTCACCCTCACCCTGTTCTTCTTCTGCAAGTGTCCCCCACCCCTACCTCTGTCTATTGCCCTAAATAGAACATGATCCCACTGGAACAGCTCACCTTTTCCTCAATATTCATGCCAGGTCACAATGAGGTGAACCCCTGAATCTTCACTCTCTTTCAGCCACATATTTAACCTGTTTATTTAATCTTCTAATCCACCTGATTATTTTAATTTTGACATTAACTCCTCAAGCTCTCTCAACAGAGCATCGTTTACACAGTCCAAGTAACTGGATCCTGCTCTTTTCATGGAGCAAGTCATGGAGCCACGCAGAGTTTTCATTAGATTTGACTGCAGGCATGAAATGGAACTGCAGAGAGCAGTGTAACTCTAACACAGTGTGCAGTCTCCAACCACAACCACATTCCTTTTCATTCCCTACCCCATTCCTCCACTACCACAATAGTGAAGTCAGTTTGCTCACCAGCTTTGCAGAATTTGCCCTCATCCATATAGGCAGCGAGAACATTGCACCTTTACACAAAGTCCCCACGTGCTACAATTGCAACACAGACTGATTCCCGTGTAGCCCCAAATTGGATTTCATTAATACACATCCAAATATGCTAGCAAGCAATACAGTGTCCAAGCCAATAGATTTTCTCGATTAATACAAAATGATTTTTTTCAGTCTCAACATAGACAACTGCAGAATACTTCAAAAGAAAACAAAAGAGAACTCTGCACCTCAAATTCAGTATCTCAGTGTTGAAAAGTAACTTTTCTGCAAGAGTCCAGGGATATTGCAAATGGGATTAATTACTGTCTGAAATGACCGATTTCAGTATTCCAACCTCAAGAGGAATTCTCACAGGCATGGCCATTTCAGACTGATATCCTTCTCAACCCTCACAACATACAATGTTTCACAATGGCAATTGACCAAATTCTATCAGAAATAGCAATGAGAAAGGAATTCAATACCCTTTGACATGGGTTTCATTAGTTTTAGAAAATTATTATTTCTTGGTGTATACGTTGGCAAATATTTTCAAGGCTATACTTCTAGGTGGCTCAAAAAGCATGTCAACATCATTCAGAAGCAACAAATGTCCAGCCCCAACTAATATCAATATTCAGCAGCAAATGAGTGTGAAACAAAGGAACAAAATAGACTACACAGGAGAGTAACCAGCTCTGCTGCCTGAGTGAGAAGACAAGAGAGAGTACAACTGGTTAAATCTTGGCCTGTGACTGTCTCAACCAATTGATGTTACTGACCTTTTCTGCACATTTTCAGACCCATGGTAATTTTACTAGCTATTTTGGCACTCATGGTTACTTTCTTTGATATTGATTCTTCAATATCAAAATACAAGGCCTGAATTTGTAATGGCACTTACAATATGCAAAAGTCATAACTCATTTGTTCTGCATATTCCCTCCCTAGCTGCTCACTGTTTAAGGCAACAATTTAAGTGTGCTGTAAACCTCTCACTCGTTGTTTTGAGATTGACATTTTGTACAGTAATGTGTTTTCCCTACAACTACTTAAATACTTCATAATGATTCTCTAAGTCATTCTTTAATTTCTAACCTTGTTCCCATCTCAAACTATTTCTCCATAAATTCCTCACCATCTTTTCATATGACCATTAAGGGAACATGTCAAATAGCCACACTGCTATTTGTCTATCTATCCTTGAATTTATCTTCTTAATTTAGCAGCCTTGTGCACTGATTAGTGTGAAACCAAATGAATGTATCATTAAAGATACTGATATCAGCTGACATTAAAGGTATTGATGTAATTAGGGGGAAGCATATCCATAGCTCACTGTTTAAACAAGTTCATTAGAACTCAACATCATTAAACATGAAAACCAAAAGAATCCTTCTCAGTAAGGGTTACCAGACCCGAAATGTTTACTCTGATTTCCCTGATTTTGCCAGACCTGCTGAACTTTTCCAGCAACTTCTGTTTTTGTTTTATCATTATGCCTCCCCAAAGTCTGTCCATCATCAAGACTAGCTACCTGACAAAGGAGCAGCCCTCTGAAAGCTAATACTTCCAAATAAACCTATTGGACTACAACGTGATGTTGGGTGAGTTTTAACTTTGTCCACCCCTGTCCAACACCAGCTCCTCCACGTCATCATGAGCAAGGCTCAAGCTAGGAGTCTGATGGAATTCTTCCTGGATGGGTGCAGTGCAGGTCTAACACCACTCAAGAAGCTCAATACCATCCAGGATAAAATACTGTAACCAGTTTGATAGGCATTCCAAATACCACATTCAATATTCCCTTCATCAGCATTGTAGAGTGACAGCTATGTGTATCATCATCTAAGATGCAACAGAGTAACTCACCAAAACTCAGAGTCAAAAAGCACAGAAACAGACCCTTCGGTCCAACCAGTCTACGCGGAACGTAATCCCAAACTCAACTTGTCCCACCTGCCTGCTCCTGGCCCTCCAAATCTTTCCTATTCATGTACTTATCCAAATGTCTTTTAAATGTAATTGTACCCACATCCGCTACTTCCTCAGGAAGTTTATTCCAAATGGCAAACCACCCTGTGTAAATAAATTTGCTCCTCATGCTTTTTTAAATCTTTCTCCTCATCTTAACAATGTGCACCCCTTGTCCTGAAATTCCCCTATCCTATGAAAAAGGCAACTATCATTAACTCTACATATACCCCTCATTATTTTATAAACTTCTATAAGGTCACCTCTCAACCTCCTACGCTCCAGTGAAAAAAAAACTCCTAGCTATCCAGCCTTTCTTTATAGCTCAAACCTTTCATACCCGGCAACATCCTGGTAAATCTCTTCTGAACCCTCTCCAGCTTAATAATATCCTTCCTGTAACTGGGCAACCAGAGCTGGACACCAGAAGAGGCCTCATCAGTGTCCTGTACAACCTCAACATGGCTTCCCAACTCCTGTACTCAAAGGACTGAGAAATGAGGCAAGTGTGCCAAATGTATTTTTAACCACCCTGTCTATATATGAAGTAAACTTCAAAGAATTATGTACCTGAACTCCCAGGTCCCTCTGTTCTACAACACTACTCAAAATCCTACCATCAATTGTATAAGCCCTACCTTTGTTCGTTTACCAAAATGCAACACCTCACATTGATCCAGATTGAACACTATCTGCCAATTTTCAGCCCATTGACCCAATTGATCAAGATCCCTTTGTAATCTTGCAACCCGCGTATTTTATAAAATTCAAAATACTAGTCCCATGATGAAGGTTGTGAAGCATTTTGCTATTGTCATTAGCATTTCATCTAAAATTTCTGTTTTCCAGCTCCTGGACGAGATGAACTCTAGCAAGTCTCTGAAATTGTGTTGCACACTAAATAAGTAAGAACTATAGTTAGAACAAAACATGTTACTTCTGTCATATATATTACTTGAGAACTTTGATTATGCATAAGAGTGTACAGTGTACATGCAATAACATGATAGTTGTGTGTACTTTGAGGTAAAAATTCCTGTTATATTTGTTTTTTATAAATTGGAAACAGCCTAAGCATTTGCTGTGAAATTCACATGTCTGGTGTGTAGTCATGGTCAAAGCTGATAGCAGACAGCCTAATTCCAAAAAAACAATTATCAGTATTATAATCATCATTCATTAAACTACTTGAATTGTAAAGGTATTCACAAAAATTATTTCTGACTTATATATAATTCATAGTGTCATTGTTTACAAAAGAAACCAATAATATCAAACAATATGCTTTGCTTTCAACTTTGGCCTTTACTTCCTGAAATGTACTCCTGATGAAATTTCAAATATTGGCTTTGAACCTCAACATGGATTATCGTGTATCATGGCTTTGTCTTTGAAAAGTCAGGATTCATGTGTAACAATAGAATGAAAAGTAAAAAGTCGACTGTTCTATGCTATTGAGCAACTTTGTGGTGTTGTACACCATTGTCAGATAGAAATTATCAATGCACATACAAATCCATGTACATCGATTTCACATCTCCATTAACCTCTACTATGACATGTTGAAACTTCTGGAACATTTAAAATTAGGACACAAAAATAGAAGCCTTTGTTTACTCATTAGTAAACTTAAACTGTCAGGAATATCAACGTTCTCTGTTTCCAATGTTCATTTCTTGGACTATCAGGCCAGGGCTCCCCATTTACATGATGCATTTCAATTAAATAGTCCAGTCTCGTGAGCATTAATGGATTGAATTAACACCAACATTAGTGTGACAACAGTTAACAAAAATCAAGATTATGTACATACTAAAAGATTTATTTTCCCAGGAAATTGTGGAAGAGTGTCTTTAGATGTACTGTAAACTTTGTTTTAACTGGCACTCTCGATAAACTGGCAAAAATAAAATACCTCAATTACTGGAAGTTTACTATATTATCACAACCTCCACTATGTCCATGTAGTCATTTGACGATGTGAGTGAGAAGGCTCTATGCCCTTAAGTTATATTTAAGGCAAAGTTGCACTTTTATTTCAGTGATTTATACTGTAACAAAAATATAATGATGATGTGTATACCCCTGCATTGTTTCTATTATTTAGCGTGTGCTTTTACATGAGGTGGACCTCTTGATCAACTGGTACACTCCGGGTCACTTATCTGCTAGTTAATTTGCTAATGCAGGGCTTCCCAAAGTGGGGCTAGGTGATGTTGCAAGCTAAAATTTTGATATCATGCACTATAAGGCAACCATGACACATACTAAATGTCAAAATAGGATCACATTGGGGGAAATAGTGGCTTTGTTTAAACATGCAACAGGAATGTCATTCAGGCTGAAGCTCGTTGCCATAACTTTGGCAGAATTTTTATTGACAGTCCTGTTTTTTTAATAGGCCAAAGTTACAGTGTTGCGGCAGGGAAAGCCTTAAGGAGATTCATCTTTGTGACTAAAAGTCAACATTTAAAAGCTACATGATACCCATAATGAGCTATTTAGCACTGTTCCATTTATTTCCTTTAAACTATATACTATTTTAGTATGCCTACATGACAAGAGAATCCAGAAAAAAGCTTTACACTTCAAAATATAAATTGTGCAAATTCGTTTTTGGTTCACTCCAGTATCTGTTAATTTCTCATTACATGATATGCCTTTAAATGCTGTCCATAACAGTATGTTCATTCCTTTCAAAGGTGTGGAAAACAGGAGGGTTTGTGACTAACTATGTATTTCCATTTGGTAGCTATTAATATGTTTTTGGAGTTTGCATGAATGCTGAATACGTTTAACTTTTCTTTTGCTCCAATTGTACAACAACACGGTTTTTGTTTTGCTCCTGGCTGTGAGCATTGACTTCAGGGACTGACCAAATGGTCTCCTCTTTTCTGCAAAGGAGGGAATGTAAAGAAAATAATCAAGTTGGTTCTTCATTATCATGGAATCATATACCATTTGGACCACTTTCCTGATATAGTCTTCAGCTGAATCATTGGACAAGTATTTACTGGACTGGACTTTCCAAACAGCTGGCAAAAGACTTCAAACTTTACTGAGTTTTAACTCTGCAGTATATTTATTTTAAACAATTTTTCTGTCTTTTTTCACTGCTCCTGAGATGAGTAATATATCTACACTTGATTTCCCAAGAGTGTAAAGTAGGATTATTATTTGTTGGCATACCTGAGGAAACAAATATCTGAAAATTGATGGAAGAGAATTACAAAGAAAACTTAGTTTGCATTTGTACAAAATTAATTGGACAACTGCAGAAAATGCATTGTCACATTACATCAATGTCTAAATATTGTATTTTCTATGTTAAGCCACATTATATACCCCATAGTCAGATTTATATTGAATCACCTGTCAATTAATGAATATGTAACTGGTCTGACATCTCAGACATCTGTTCCTACATAAGTAGGCCATTCAGCTCATCGAATGGGCCATTCAATGAGATCATGGTAGATCTGATAATCCTCAACTCCACTCTCACAGATTCACAACTCTCCGAAGAAATTCCCCCTCATCTCTGTCTTAAGTGGGCAACAATTTATTCTGAAATTCTGTACTCCAGTCCTAGACTCTTCCACAAGGGGAAACAATCTTTCTGTATCGACACTGTCAAGTCCCCCAACAATCTTCTTCCATCTTTTGTTTCTTACCTTGACACTGATGTTTCACTTATTAAAGATGATTTCTTCGTTTTATACTTATTCCATCACATACCCAAGTGTTTCGTTCTCAGCTTTGGTCTTGCTGCACCTGTACATTAGTCTTTAGTAATTTATCAACAAGGACACCTAGGTTCCTTTGTACATGTACAATTTACAACCTCTTACCATTTAAAAAATACTCTGCTGTTAAATTTCCATTAATTCCTCTAGTACATTGTTATTAATAGAAACACTAATTTCCTTCAGTTCCCCATTCTCCCTTGCCACTTAGGTCTCTAGTCCTAGGAGATTTCTGGTATTTTCCTCTATAATAACACAAAGTAGTTATCTGACTACCATCCCATCACTGTAAAAATATTTATTACCCTAAGAATAAGGATGGACTTATGAAGACTCAATAAACTATACCCAACAATCACTTTAGAGATTGGTTTGGTCACTATTTACATTCGCCAAACATCTGTTTTCCTTGCACTTATGACGTTACACTACTACTGGTCTCGGTACAGATAGTCCTCTCGATCTGCACTTTACTTTCTTTCCTGCTCAAGTCTTGTTCTGGAGACTTCATCTCTCAGAGTAAATCTTATTTAAAACACATTACTAGCTCCTATGCCTTAATCCCCAAAATTTTCAGTTTCTGTCTGTTTCTCTCTTTCTCAATCTGAGAATTTTTCCTTTGGCTTACTTACATTTAAAATTCAGGGTGATGTGCTTACATGGATTACTATTATATTCATTACATATAGTTAGCTGGCTGATAATTTGACAGAGAAAACAAAAAAATGTTGGAGATCACAGTGGGTCAAGCAGCATCCATGGAGAGAAAGCAAGCTAACAATTCAAATCTAGATGACTTCATCAGAGCTGACATTAAGTGTGAAGGGAGCAGCATTTATACAATAGTCAGGAATAGGGGAGGAGTTCTGGGGAAGAAAGGATATTGATAGTTCAGGTTCTTGGATCATTGGGACACTTTTCTAGGTGACTTGTACAAGAGGGAGGAGCTGCACCTAAACTGGAGAGATACCAATATCCTTGCAGGGAGATTTGCTAGTGCTGCTCAGGAGGATTCAAACTACAGTGGCAAGGGGCTGGGAACAAGAGCAGCAGATCAGCCATTGGAGAGATGGAGGGGAAGGTGCATGTTACAACTAGTAAATCAGGAAAATAAAGACTGGCAGAGACAGGTAAATGAACATGATAGTACTAATAGGCTGAAGTGTGTTTATTTCAACACAGGGAGTATTATAAGTGAGGCAGATGAGCTTAGAGCCTGGATCAGCACATAGGACTATGATGTTCTGGCCATTACAGAGATTTGGTTAAGAGAGAGAGAGACAGGATTGGCTGCTGAACATTCCAGGGTTTCGTTGTTTTAGACGAGTTAGAGAAGGTAAAACAGGTGGAGGAGTTGCATTACTAATCAGGGAGAATGTTACATCTGCACTCAGAGAGGACATATTGGAGGCTCATCCACTGAGGCAATATTGGTAAAGCTTAAAAATAAGATGTGTGCAGTCATTCCGATTGGATTACAGTATAGGGCCCCCCAACAATCAATGAGATATTGAGGAGCAAACGGATTGTGGAAAGATACCATAAAAACAGAGTTGTCATAATGGGTGACTTTAATTTCTCCAATATTAACTGGGCTTCCCTTAGAGCAAGAGGCTTAGATAGGGCAGAATTTGTTAAGTACATCCAAGAGGGTTTCTTGAAACAATATATGGATAGTCAAAGTAGAGGGGCAATACTGGAACTTGTATTCATTAATCAACCCAGCCAAGTGACGGAGCTTTCAGTGGCAGAGCATTTTGGAAACAGTGATCACAACTCAAATTGTAAGATAGCTATGAATAAGGATAAGTCAGAACCCTGTGCCAGTATATAAAATTGGGGACGGTAAATTACATTAGTATTAAGCAGGAGTTAGGGAGTGTTAAATAGGAGGAACAGTTATCAGATGAGTCCACATTTGACATGTGGGAATTGTTTAAAGACCTGCTGATGAGAGTTCAGGACTGGCATGTTCCAGTAAGGAGCAAGGATAAGAATGGCAAGGTAAGGGACCCTTGGATAACAAGGGAGGTTGGGAGTTTAGTCAAAAGGGATAAAACAGCATACGTAAGGTTCAGAAAGCTAAAATTGGACAGGGCCCATGAGGAACATAAAGAAAGCAGGAAAGAACTCAAGCAGGGAATTAGGAGAACAAGAAGGGGCCATGAAATAACCTTGGCAGATAGGGTTAAAGGGAATCCCAAGATATTCTGTACATACATTAAAAACAAGAGGATAACTAGTGTTACGAAGGGGAGGTCGACTCTTCTTTGATAATTAAAACTGAAACATCCAGAGAAGATCGCCTCACCTCATAATCTGAATAAAAAAGTTGTGACATGGGTATAATCTGCCTCTCAACTCCCAATCTATTATAAAGAGGTGGTTAAATGAAATGAAATCCTTTCACTCACTCTACAATTAACAACTAGCTATTTATTTATTCAATTCTAACTGTAAACAATTCAACATAATTACTATCAAACAGAATAAATCTCTTCTAACTGCTTCCTATTCCCTTACTGAACTACATTTTAATAGATATGCTATTTCAATAACATAGGTCCCACTTATATAAATCCAATTAATAAGAATAAATTAAAACTTAATCTCTCCAAGTTCGCACAGTCTGTGTCTTCTCTGCTTTATCTCCAATCTTCCTTCTGCTGATTTGATGTCACAGATGTCTTTCTTCTGATGATTCTTCTGTGAGGATTTTGAGCTGAAAATAATGTGATACCTTTGATGGAACGTTTTAGAAAGCTTAAAGATTTCTGTAAAAAGCCCAATATTTGTTCTTCAGATAACAGTTGGCTCTGTGTTCAAATAGCAGGTAGCTGTCTGCCGATTTTCAAAATTCCCGGTTGTATATATCCCCCCATGCCACATTAGAAAGCTAAACAAATTGTAAGAATTTAAAGTAAAAACAACCCATTTTAAATTCAATTGGTCCTGCATCTACAAGTGTATTTTTAAATTAATTCGCTGAATTTAAACTGTTGTCTGAGTAAAATGCTACTTGGAACTACTAATTGAAAAGTCTTTTGATAGACTTGTTTCAATTTTGGAGCTCTCTGCACAATGCTTGCAAACTTGCAGGCCCAGCCAAAGCACATTCTCTTAAAAGGGACCACGCACTGTTTTCAATTCATTTTACAATTTTTACACAGGAACTTTTGTGGGACTAGGAAGGATATGGAGGATAGTGAGATTTCTGCGGAGCATTCTAATATGCTACAGCATTTTGAAATCAAGAAAAAGTGGTGTTGGTTTTCTTAGAGAGCATTAAAGGTGGATAAGTCCATAGAGCCTGATGGTATCTACCCTAGTTTATTGAGAGAGGCAAGACAGGAGATTGCTGGGGCCCTGAACAAGGTCTTTGTATCCTCGCCAGCTACTGGAGAGCTCCCAGACGACTGGCAATGAGCTAATGTTGTTTTTCTAATCAACAGGGGAAATAGGGATAATCCAGGAAATTACAGACTGGTGAGTCCTACAACAGTGGTTGGGAAGCTTTTGGAAAGAATTCTTAGGGATAGGATTTACGTGCATTTGGAAAAGCAATGGGCTAATTAGGCACAGACAGCATGGCTTCATGGAGGGCAGGTCATGTCTTACTAACTTGATTGAATTTTCTATATGGTAATGAAAGTGATCAATGAGGGATGTTTTCTGCATGGATGTTAGTAAGACTTTCGACAAGGTCCCTCATGTAGGCTCATTCAGAAGGTTAAGTTGCATGGTACCCATGATGACTTGGCCATGTGGATTCAGAATTTGCTTGCCTATAGAAGGCAGAATGTATTTGGAAGGGTATTTATCAGGCTGAATGATACAAAGATTGGTGGAGGTATGGAGAGTGTAGAAGGTTAAAAAGGTATTCAGTGGGATACAGATCAATTGCAGATGGGGTAGAGAAATGACAAGTGGAGTTTAATCTGGATAAGTGTGCGGTCCTGCAGTTTGGGAGATCAAATATTAAGGAAAAGTGTGCTATTAATGGCAGGGATCTTGCGGTTCAAGTCCATAGCTCCCTGAAAGTGGCCACACAAGTAGATAGGGTGGTGGAGAAGGCGTATGGCATGCTTGCCTTTATTGGTCAGGTGACTGAGTACAAGAGTCAGGATGTCATGTTGCAGCTTTATAAGTCTTTGATTAGTCCACACTTAGAGTATGGTATTCAATTCTGGTTGCCACATTACAGGAAGGATGTGGAGGCTTTGGAGAGGGTGCAGAAGATGTTTATTGGGATGTTGCCTGGATTAGAGAGTATGAGCTATCAGGAGAAGCTAGAAAAGCTAGGGTTATTTCTCTGGAGTGGTAGAGGCTGCAAGGAGACTTGATAATTATGGAAGGGCTGACGGTCAGAATCTTTTCCCCAGAATTGAAATATCTAAAACTTGGGTGCATGCATTTAAGGTGAGAGGGGGAAAGTTCAAAGGAGATGTGAAGGGCAAGTTTTTTTTGTACACCACAGAGTGGTAGGAGTGTGGAATGTGCTGCCAGGAATGGTGGTGGAGGCATATACAATAGGAGTGTTTAAGAAACTTTTAGATAAGCATATGAATGTGCAAGGAATGAAGAGAAGAGTACCAAGGGCAGGCCTAAGGGATTAGTTTAATTTGGTGTCATGTTCAGCACAACATCGTGAGCCAAAGGGCTCATTCCTATGCTGCACAGTTCTACATTCAGATTTTTTTATCGGAACGCAAGAATGCCAGAATAATGGTGTGCCGAACAGCCAGACTGGAAACAACAGACAGTACCACTGGGATGGGGGAGGGGGGGGGGAAGAGGAGAGAGGACATGGTAACACAGAATGTAACAAGTAAAGCTAAATAAAATAGGAAAGAATGGGAGTGGGTTCACAGTTTGAAGTTGTGGAACTTGATATCAAGTCCAAAAGGGTGTAAGGTGCCTCTTCTGAGCATGAGATGTTCCTCCAGTTTGCTCTGTGGTTCAGTAAAGCATTGCAGTATGCCAAGGACAGACATGGGCAGGACTCTGTGATAAATTAGATTACTTACATTAGATTACTTACAGTGTGGAAACAGGCCCTTCGGCCCAACAAGTCCACACCGACCCGCCGAAGCGTAACCCACTAATTCCCGTAGATTTACCCCTTTACCTAACACTACGGGCATTTTAGCATGGCCAGTTCACCTGACGTGCACATCTTTGGATTGTGGGAGGAAACCGGACCACCCAGAGGAAACCCACGAAGACACAGGGAGAACGTGCAAACTCCATACAGTTGTACGAGGCAGGAATCACACCTAAGTTCCTACCGTAGTGAGGCAGCAGTGCTAACCACTAAGCCACTAGTCTTTTTAACCTTTCCTCATAGCCAATGCCCTCGAGACCAGACAATATCCTCATGAACCTTCTCTGCACTCTCCAAAGCTTCCACATCCTTCTGGTAGTGTGGCAACCAAAACAGCATACATTGCTCCAAATGCAGCCTAACAAGGGTTTTATATAAATTAGCTCGCTGAGCTTGAAGGTTTGTTTTCAGACATTTCGTCACCATACTAGGTAACATCATCAGTGAGAGTGTTTAGTCAAGTGTTGGTGTTATGTCCTGCCTCTCTATTTCTAGGTCTTAGTTTCTTAAGGTGGGTGATGTCATTTCTGTTTTTTTTTCCAAGGGAAGGTAGATAGAATCTAAATCAGTGTGTTTATTGGTGGAGTTTTCGTTAGAATACCATGCCTCTAAGAATTCTCGTGCATGTCCAAAAGGGTTTAAGGTGCCTCTTCTGAGCATGAGATGTTCCTCCAGTTTGCTCTGTGGTTCACTAAAGCATTGCAGCATGCCAAGGACAGACGTGGGCAGGACTCTGTGATAAATTAGATTACTTACATTCGATTACTTACAGTGTGGAAATAGGCCCTTCGGCCCAACAAGTCCACACCGACCCACCGAAGCGTAACCCACCAATTCCCGTACATTTACTCCTTTACCTAACACTACGGGCAATTTAGCATGGCCAGTTCACCTGACGTGCACATCTTTGGATTGTGGGAGGAAACCGGACTACCCAGAGGAAACCCACGAAGACACAGGGAGAACGTGCAAACTCCATACAGTTGTACGAGGCAGGAATCACACCTAAGTTCCTACCGTTGTGAGGCAGCAGTGCTAACCACTAAGCCACTAGTCTTTTTAACCTTTCCTCATAGCCAATGCCCTTGAGACCAGACAATATCCTCGTGAACCTTCTCTGCACTCTCCAAAGCTTCCACATCCTTCTGGTAGTGTGGCAACCAAAACAGCATACATTGCTCCAAATGCAGCCTAACAAGGGTTTTATATAAATTAGCTTGCTGAGCTTGAAGGTTTGTTTTCAGACATTTCATCACCATACTAGGTAACATCATCAGTGAGAGTATCTAGTCAAGTGTTGGTGTTATGTCCTGCCTCTCTATTTCTAGGTCTTAGTTTCTTAAGGTGGGTGATGTCATTTCTGTTTTTTTTTCCCCAAGGGAAGGTAGATAGGATCTAAATCAGTGTGTTTATTGGAGGAGTTTTCGTTAGAATACCATGCCTCTAAGAATTCTCGTGCATGTCTTTGTTTTGCCTGTCCTCGGATGTGTGTGTTGTCCCAGTCAAAGTGGTGTCCTTCTTTGTCTATATGTATGGAAATTAGTGATAGTGGTTGTGCCTTTTAGTAGCCAGTTGGTGTTTATGTATCCTGGTGGCAAGTTTCCTGCTAGTTTGTCTGATGTGGTTTTTTTTTTTTTTACAGTTCTTAGATGATGTTAGTTTTACTGGTGATATGTAATGGATCGTTTTGGTTCATTAGTCCTGTTTAAATGTGTTGGTAGGTTTCTGGGCTACCATGATGCCAAGGGTTCTGATTGTCTGGAAGTCGTTCCTGATATGTCTTTGATGTAAGGTAATATGGGCTAGAGTTTTTTGTTGCATTGTGTCTACTTGCTTTGGTTTGTTTCTGAGAAATTGGCTGATTGTGTTTATTGGGTAACAGTTTTTCTTGAAAATGTTGTAGTGATATTTTTCTTCTGCCTTTTGTGCTTCTTGGGTGCTCCAGTGTAATGAAGCTCGTTGAAATAATGTCTTGATGTAATTCTGTTTGTGGGTGTTGAGATGATTATTTCTGAAGTTAAGTATTTGGTCCGTGTGTGTTGTTTTTCCGTAGACGCTGGTTTGAAGCTCTTCGTTAACTATACATTCAACTGTCACATCTAGGAATGGGAGTCTGTTGTCTATTCTCTTTTGTGAATTTAATGCCCGTCACGATATTGTTGATGGTGTTGTATGCTTCCTCTAATTTGTTCCATTTTGTGATGTCAAAGGTGTCATCTATGCCGCGGACCCAAAGTTTGGGTTGGATAGGCAAGAGGGCAGCTTATTCAAGTCTCTGAATTACTGCTTCTGCTATGAGCCCTGCTATTGGTGTTCCCATAGATGTTCCGTTGACTTGTTTGTAGGTTTTATTATTGAATGTGAAGTGGGTAGTGAGGCACAAGTCCACTAGCTCGAGGATGTTATCATTGCTGATGAAGTTGGTGCTGTTTGGTGTTTATGGTCCTGGTTTTCCTAGTAGTGATGCCAGTGTTTCTTTGGTCAGGTCAATGTTAATTGATGTGAAAAGGGCTGTAATATCAAAACAGACCATTATTTCATCCTCATCTTTCTTAGTATCTTTTATGGTGTTCAGGAATTCTTGGGTGGAGTGAATTAGGCTAGTCTGTAAGTTGATGTACCAGTTAGGGAGACTATGGGTCTGAGGGAGGCCCTTGGTTTGTATATTTTTGGTAATCTATAGAAGCGTGGTGTGTTAGATCCATCTGGTTTTCAAGAAAAACGTGTACCAATAAACACAATCTGCCGATTTCTCAGAAACAAACCCAAACAAGCAGACAACGCAACAAAAAACTCTAGCCACATTACACAAAGACATATCAGAAATGACTTCCAGGCTACACAGACCCCTTGGCAACAAACTTACCAACACACTTAAACAGCGACTAATGAACCAAAAGGATCCAATAGACACCACCAGCAAAACTAACGTCATTTACAAGATACCATGCAAGAACTGTAAAAAAATGCTACATCGGACAAACTAGCAGGAAACGTGTTAATACATGAACACCAACTGGCTACCAAAAGACACGACTCACTATCACTAGTTTCGATACATACAGACAAGAAGGATACTACTTTGACTGGGATAACACACACATCTAGGACAGGCGAAATAAAGACACACACAAGAATTCTTAGAGGCATAGCATTCTAACCAGAACTCCATGAATAAACACATCAATTTAGACCTGTGAGAAACAAAGCTCACTCACTTCAATAATTTCAGTCCGAGACAAGATCTGAATCGGTAGTGTCATTTATTTTACCCTTGCAGGGGGGTGCGATGTCCACTGTCTACTATCTACAAGGCAGGGACACACACACACACAGAATTTGGCGGCACGGTGGCACAGTGGTTAGCACTGCTGCCTCACAGCGCCAGAGACCCGGGTTCAATTCCCGCCTCAGGCGACTGACTGTGTGGAGTTTGCACATTCTCCCCGTGTCTGCGTGGGTTTCCTCCGGGTGCTCCGGTTTCCTCCCACAGTCACAAAGATGTGCAGGTCAGGTGAATTGGCCATGCTAAATTGTCCGTAGTGTTAGCTAAGGGGTAAATGTAGGGGTATGGGTGGTTTGCGATTCGGCGGGTCGGTGTGGACTTGTTGGGCCAAAGGGCCTGTTTCCACACTGTAAAGTAATCTAATCTAAAGTAATCTAATCTAATCTAATTCAACGAATATACGGTATTTATGTAATTTGGTTCCTTTTTTTTAATCCCATTGCTCCTCCCCGTTTACATCACCACTTCTCTAAGACCGGCACCCATTACTCCTGTTTATCTCTTGCCTTATCCGGCCTTATCTGTGACAAAATGCTTATCAAAAGGCCGTTTGACCACATCCTGCTGTGGCCCATTGTTAGGTATTATCTACTCCCTCCATCTGTGTTTTCCCCAACCATACTGATCCTTATGACCTTCTAATTGGGGTTTGGTTCTGGTGTTTCTGTAAAAGTGGGAAACAGATGCTTATAACTACTGCTTGTGCAAGCATATCTGGCTTAACCTACATCCTCACAGCACCTTATCTATTTGTCTGTAACATCTACCATTGTTTTGCAGTCATGTTTCATTCTTGCATACAATTTTAGCTAATACAAAAACAATTATGTATTTCCTCCACATAGCTTGCATTCTAGTTGACTCAGCTCTTAGTTGAAACAATTACACACTGGTGTGAGTTCATTTACCTTGAATAAGTAATTATAATTACAGAAGTAACACTACTTTACCTATATCCCACAGACCCTATCTACCTTCCCTTGAAAGAAAGAACTGGAAATGACATCACCCACCTTAAGAAACCAGGACCTATAAATAGAGAGGCAGGACATACCACCAGTGCTTCACCATTGACTCTCACTGATGTTACCTAGTATGGTAATGAAACATCTGAAAACAAACCTTTAAGCTCAGCAAGCTAAATTACATCAACCTGAGTTACTAATCTTCTCAAAAAAAAAAAGGGTTTTATATAGCTGCAACATTGTTTGCCAACTCTTGTACTCCATACGCCGGCTGATGAAGGCAAGCATGCCATATGCCTTCTTCATCACAATGGCCACTATGTTGCCACTTTTGGGAACTGTAGACCTGCACACACAGATCCTTCTATATATTAAATGTTCCTGGGGTTCTGCCAGTTACAGTGTAATTCACACCTAAATTTGCTCCTCCAACATGCATCACCTCACATTTGTCTGGATTAAACTCCGTCTGCCATTTCTGTGCCAAAGTCACCAATCGATCTATATCCTGTGGTATCCCTTCACAATCATCAGCGCTATCAACAGCATCACCAATCTTTGTGTCATCTGCAAACATACTAATGAAACCACCCATATTTTCCTCCAGATCATTTATATATACTATAAGCAACAGAGAACCTAAGACTGATCCCTCTGGAACAACACTAGTTACTGGTCTCCATGCGGAGAAACTACATCATGTTCTTCGCAGCCTGCAACACATTATCGATGAGGATGAGTACCTCGCCAAGATCTTCCCTACGCCTCCACTTCTCGCCTTTAAACAGCTGCCAAATCTTAAGCAGCCCATTGATTGCAGCAAATTGTCCAGCCTTCAGGATAACATTAACTATGACACCATACAACCTTATCATGGAACCACTGCAAGAGTTTTGAGGTTGATGCTACCATTACATGTGGGGCACCACCCACCATGTGCACAGCAGGTGCTAATTTGGTTTGGCCAACATTGTCTACCTCATACACTGCAAGCAAGGATGTTCCAAAGCATGGTACATTGGTGAGACTAAGCAGATGCTACGACAACGGATGAATGGACAATCACTGGACAGAGATGTTCCCTCCCAGGCAGGAAACACTTCAGCAGTAAGGGACATTCCCCCACGGATCTTCGGGATATGCAATAATGCAGAGTCATCGAGCAGAGGCCGATAGCCAAGTTCGGTACCCATGAGGATCGCCTCAACGGGGACCTTGGGTTCATGTCAGACTACAGGTGACCCCACTACACTATACATTCTCTCACACATAGCTACACACGATCACACTCAAACAGACCCTCTCTCATACACAGGCTATCTTTCAGACAGACACACACACCCTCCTACATGCATACCCTCTCACAGGCATTACACCTTCACACTTGTGCACAAACTTTTTCAGGCATGTACACAAACACTCACTCCTCTCTCTCCCACACACGTCTATGGATGAATTTACATTTGCAGATACACTATTTTGTTCAAAAAGCACACAGTCAGTCCATGTAACATTTTATAAATTCCTACTTTGAAAATAGAACTAATCTGACTCAAGGTTGGGATACAGACAGACTCTACCTCACCTTTAATGCATTGTGGGAGCTGAAATGTCACCGTTTCTTTTTATAAAACCTTAAGTTATCCCAGGAATGTTATTTGAAAGAAGTTCTGGGATTTACATATTTATGAATCAAAACCTGCAACCCCACTCTAAGTGATTAAAGACTTAACCTAGGTTTGTTCAATACATCGCATCAGTTTTATGACACTTACAATTTATAGTAAAAAGATCAGTGTCCTATGATCCTGCCCCACAAGTTACCTGATGAAGAAACAGCACCGTGTGGGCGGCACGGTGGCACAGTGGTTAGCACTGCTGCCTCACAGCGCTTGAGACCCGGGTTCAATTCCCGCCTCAGGCGACTGACTGTGTGGAGTTTGCACGTTCTCCCCGTGTCTGCAGGAATTGAACCCGAGTCTCTGGCGCTGTGAGGCAGCAGTGCCACCGTGCCGCCCACAAGATCCTGCCCCACAAGTTACCTGATGAAGAAACAGCACTCCAAAAGCTTGTACTTCCCAATAAACTGTTGGACTATAAACTGATGTGCGATTTTTAACTTCTATGATCAAGCCAGCCCACCCCGAATCCCATTTTATGTTAGTTTTTGTACCAATCTGCCAGGTGGGATTTTATCAAATGCCTTACGGACTTCAACATAAACTACATCCACAGCCTTTCCCTCAACAATAATCCTTGTCATTCCCTCAAAAGATTCAATCAGGTTGCGAGCTCACGCACAGGACAGACAGCAGCGGGTAAAGAGGTCACATGTGAGAGTGTACGCGGGAGATACGGAGCACGCGCGGTGTAGAGGGAGAGCACAGTTATATGGGTAGAGAGAGAGAGTGCGCATGCGAGGGAGTTAGAGCTTGCACGCGGTTTAGAGGAGAGAGTGCGCGCCTACGGGGAATAAGACCCTGTGATGGCGAGACTGCACACATGCGCGAGGGGGACAGAGAGCATGCGTGGGAGAGAATGTGCGCGTGGGTTAAAGGGAGAATCAGCGGGGGAAAAGAGCACAAAAGGCAGAGATGATGCACAGGGCGGAGACAGAGAGCGCGTACGAGGGGGATAGAGAGGATGCATGTGTACAGGGAAAAAGGGCCCACGATGGAGAGACAGTGCAGGCGGAAGGCAGAGAGAGAATGAACCAGGATAGAGGTATCGTGTGTGGGAGAGAGAGCGCACAGAAGGACAGAGCACTTGCGGGGTAGAGGGTGAGTATGGGGGAGAGAGAGAGCGCTTGTGTTCAGGTAGATTAGATTAGATTACATTACAGTGTGGAAACAGGCCCTTCGGCCCAACAAGTCCACACCGACCCGCCGAAGCGAAACCCATACCCCTACATTTACCCCTTACCTAACACTACGGGCAATTTAGCATGGCCAATTCACCTGACCCTGCACATCTTTGGACTGTGGGAGGAAACCGGAGCACCCGGAGGAAACCCACGCAGACACGGGGAGAACGTGCAAACTCCACACAGTCAGTCGCCTGAGGCGGGAATTGAACCCGGGTCTCAGGCGCTGTGAGGCAGCAGTGCTAACCACTGTGCCACCATGCCGCCCACAATGGAGTGCACGAAAATGAGAGTGAGCGCACGGGAGAGAGAGAGCGCAAGGGTGTCTGCGGATGAGCGATGGGAGAGCGAGCGAGCGAGCTTGCTTCGTGGGGAGAGCCATCAAGTGCAGAGTGGAGAAAAAGAGCATGCACATGGGGGTAGGTATAGAGCGCGCAGGACACGGGGGGAGCGAACTTGTGGGTAGAAAGAAAGTATTCCCCGGGTAGAGAGAGCGTACCACCAGGTAGAGCAAGAGCACAACTGTGTGGATGGGGAGAGGCAAAGCAAGCACATGTACGGAGAGAGAGAGAGCGCGGGTGAGAGAGGGTGTGCGGGCACACACCAGAGAGACCACGGCCATCAGAGGGAGCGGGGGAAGCACAGGCTGGTGAGCAAGAGCGAGGGCAACAGGAAGACCGAGGACAAAGTGCGAGGGAGAGTGCAGGGTCGAGAGCGTGAGAGAGGAGGTGAGAATGGGGAGAGAGAGAAGGCGGGGGAGTGGGAGAGATAGAGTGCAAGAGTGAGTGAGGAGAGAAAGCAAGGGTGGGGAGAGAACAGGAGAAAGCGAGGGTGAGCTGGAAAGAGAAGGAGAGAGCACAAGGAAGAGTGAAGGGTAGAGAACAAGGCAGGGTGTGTGGTTGAGAGTGCGGACAGAGGAGAGAGAGGGAGCAAAGGAGAGTGCGGGGAGAGAGAGAGTGGGAGAAAGCGAGCGAGGGAGAGACAGCAGGAGAAAGTAAGGGCTGGAGAAAGCAATAGATAGCGAGAGCACAGGAGAGAGAGTGAGCGAGAATGCGGGAGAAAGTGAGCGAGGGAGAAAGCAGGAGAGAGCAAGTGCGGGAGAGTGGGTGAGACAACAAAGGATAGGGCAAGGGGGAAATTGAGGGAAGG
>NC_057715.1:45927840-45949408 GCF_004010195.1 Chiloscyllium plagiosum
GAGAAGGGGAAAGACAGAAAGGAGGAGGGAGAGGAGGATGAGGGCGAGACGGGAGAGAGTGAAAGAGCAGGAGGGAGAGCAAGAGAGTGAGGAGCAGAGGGGAGAGAGAAAGTGAGTGAGGAGAGAGAGTGGAAGAAAGCAAGGGAGAGCAGGAGAGCAAGGACAGTGGAGGGCGATAGAGTCATAGGGATGTACAGCACGGAAACAGACGCTTTGCTCCAGCTCGTCCATGCCGACCAGATATCCTCACCCAAATCTAGTCCCATTTACCAGTACTTGGCTCATATCCCTCTAAACCCTTCCTATTCATATACCCATCCAGATGTCTTTTAAATGCTGTAATTATACCAGTCTCTCCCACTTCCTCTGGTAGCTCGTTCCACATGTGCACCATCCTCTGTTAAAATGTTGCCCCTCAGGTCCCTTTTATATCTTTCCTCTCTCATCCTAACCTTATAGCAAACAGCAGAAAGCGAGCAAGAGAGAGACAGTGGGAGAAAGAGAATAGGAGAAAGCAAGAAAGACTGGGCGAGAGAGAGACAGCGCAGAAAAGAGGGGGATTGAGTTTCAGAGCTATGAGGTTATGCTTCACCAGTATAAGACACTGGTAAGGCCGCACCTGGAGTATTGCGTATAATTCTGGTCACCACATTATAGGAAGGACGTGGAAGCTTTAGAAAGGGTTCAGAGGAGATTTACTAGGATGTTGCCTGGTATGGAAGGAAGGTCTTACGAGGAAAGGCTGAGAGAACTGAGGCTGTCTTCGTTAGAAAGAGGTTTAGGAGGTGATTTAATCGAGACATAACCTAATCAGAAAGTTAGATCGTGTGGGCAGTGAGAGTATTTTCCTCGGATAGTGAAGGCTAACATGAGGGGACATAGATTTAGGACAGATATCGGGTAGTTTCTTTATTCAGAGTAGTAGTGGCGTGGAACGGCCTACCTGCAACAATAGTAGACTCGCTGATGTTAAGGCCATTTAAATGGGTATTAGACATACATATTGATAATAATAGAACGGTGTAGGTTAGAAGGGCATCAGATTAATTTCACAGGTCGGTGCAACATATAGAGGGCTGAAGGGCTGTAATGTTCTATTCTATGCCTTCTAGTTCTGGACCCTCCCACCCCAGGGAAAAAACTGTCTATTTATCCTATCCATGCCTCATGATTTTATAAACCTCTATAAGGTCACTCCTCAGTCTCCAACAATCCAGGGAAAACAACCCCACACTATTCAGCCACTCCCTTTAGCACAAATCTTCCAACCTTGGCAATAATACAAAGAACAAAGAAAATTTACAGCCCAGGAACAGGCCCTTCAGCCCTCCAAGCCTGAGCCAATCCAAATGTACTGTCTAAACCTGTCAGACAATTCCTTTGTCAGCTTTGACAAAGGGTCAGTTAGACTCGAAACGTCAGCTCTTTTCTCTCCTTACAGATGCTGCCAGACCTGCAGAAATTTTCCAGCATTTTCTTTTTTGGTCAATTCCTGAGCATCTGTATCCCTCTGCTCCCCACCTACTCATGCATCTGTCCAGACGCATCTTAAATGAATCTACCGTGCCTGCCTCTACCACCTCTGCTAGCAACGCATTCCAGACGTCCACCACCCTCTGTGTGAAGTACTTGCCGCATGTATCCCCCTTGAAAGAGTGACCTAGTTACGGAATTCTTCACCCTGGGGAAAAAGCTTGTCTCTATCTATACCCTTCATGATTTTGTAAATCTCAATCAGGTCCCCCCCTCAATCTCCTTTTTGCTAATGAAAATAAACCTAACTGACTCAACCTCTCTTCATAGCTAGTACCTTCCATACCAGGCAACATCCTCATAAACCTCTGCACCCTCTCCAAAGCGTCCATATCCTTTTGGTAATGTGGCGACCAGAACGATACACAGTATTCTAAATGCGGCTGAACCAATGTTTTGTACAATGTTAAATTGACTTGCCAGCTCTTATACTCAATACCCCGTCCATCATACTGTATGCATTCTTGACTACTCTATCCACCTGTGCAGCAACCTTCAGGGTATAATGGACCTGCACTCCCAGATCTCTCTGCCCATCAACGTTTCCCAAGGCTCTTCCGTTCATTGTATAATTCGCTCTAGAATTAGTCTGCCTAAATGCATCACCTCACATTTGTCTGGATTGAAATCCATCTGCCACTTTTCTGCCCAACTCTCCAGTCTATCTATATCCTTCTGTATTCTCTGACAGTCCCTTATGCTTTCTGCTACTCCACCAATCTTAGTATCATCTGCAAACTTGTGATTATACCAACAGTGCCCTCTTCCAGATCATTTATGTATATTACAAACAACAGTGGTCCCAACATTGACCCCTATGGAACACCACTGGTCACTTTTCTCCATTCCAAGAAACTCCCTTCAACTACTACTCTGTCTCCTGTAGCTCAACCAGTTCTTTATCCACCTAGCTAGAACACCTTGCACACCATGTGACTTCACTTTCTCCATTAATCTACCATGGGGAACCTTATCAAACGCCTTACTAAAGTCCATGTATATGACATCAGCAGCCCTTCCTTCATCTATCAACTTGGTCACTTTCTCGAAAGACTCTATTAAGTTGGTAAGGCACGATCTTCCCTGCACAAAACCATGTTGCATATCACTGAAAAGCCCATTCTTTTCTAAATATAAATAGATCTTATCCCTCAGTACCATTTCCAGCAACTTTCCCACACCGACGTCAGGCTGACTGGTCTGTAGTTACCCGGAATATCCCTATTACCCTTCTTGTACAGGGAGGCAGCATGAGCAACCCTCCAGTCCTCCGGCACCTCACCTGTATTTAAGGATGCCACAAAGATATCTGTCAGGGCCCTAGCTATTTCCTCTCTCGCCTCCCTCAGCAACCTGGGATATATCCCATCCGGTCATGGGGATTTGTCCACCTTAATAACCTCTAGCCTACCCAACACATCTTCCCTACTGATGTCAATGTGATCCAGACTAATCAAACTTCTATCTCTAATCTCAACATTCATCATGTTCCTCTCCTCAGTGAGCACGGATGTAAAGTAATCATTCAGAATCTCACCTGTTCTCTCAGGTTCGACACACAGCCTTCCTTCCTTATCCTTTAGTGGACCAATCCTTTCTCTAGTTACCCGCTTGCTTCTTATATAAGAATAAAATGCTTTGGGATTCTTCTTAATTCTGCTCGCTAAAGCTATTTCATGACCCCTTTTAGCCTGCTTGATTCCTCGTTTAAGACTTGTCCTACTCTTCCAATATTCTTCCAGGGCCCATTCTGTTCTTAGCTGCCTAGACCTTATGTATGCTTCCGTTTTCCTCTTGGCTAGTCGTACAATTTCTCCTGTCATCCACTGTTCACAAATCTTGCCCTTCCTATCCTTTGCCTTCAACGAGACATGCCTAACCTGCACTATCTTTCAAAGCCTCCCACATCTCAAAACGTGGACTTCCCTTCAAATAGCTGTGTCCAATCCACATTTCCAAGCTCCTGCCTAATTTTGATATAATTGGCCTTGGCCCAGTTTAGTACTCTTCCCTTAGGACCACTCTCTTCTTTATCTACAAGTTTTCTAAAACTTACAGAATTGTCACTGTTCCCAAACAAATTCCCCCACCGCAAGTTCTACCACCTGTCCTGGCTCGTTCCCTAGTACCAGGTCCAATATGGCCCCTTTCCTCGTCAGACTATTGACATACTGCTCTAGAAAACTCTCCTGGACGCTTCTTACAAATTCTACCCCATCCAGACCTCTTGACGTTAAGTGTATCCCAGTCAAATGTTGGGAAAATTAAAATCTCCCATCACCACTAACCTACTGCCGCTCCATCTTTCCATAATTTGTTTACCTATTTGTTCTTCTACCTCATGTTCACTGTTGGGAGGCCTGTAATACAGCCCCAACAGGGTGACTGCACCTTTCTTATTTCTCAGCTCCACCCATAATGCCTCACTACCCAAGACCTCCACAGTGTGCTCCTTTAGCACAGCTGTGATATTGTCCTTGACTAGCAATCCCCTCTTTCTTCCCTCCCTGTCCTGTCTGAAGCATCTATATCCTGGAACATTTAATTGCCATCATCATGCTCTTCCTTCAACCAAGTCTCTGTAATTGCAATATCATACTCCCAGGCACCAATCCAAGCCCGAAATTCATCTGCCTTACACACGATACTCCTTGCATTAAAGTAGATGCATTTCATGCCACCAGTTTTTTTGCGCTCATCTGCTCTCTGCCTACTCTTGCCTTTATTAATGCTTTCTTCATAATTCTTACACAGTCTCCACCTCACTGCTTATTTGTTTTCTCTTCTGGTTCCCAGCCCCCTGCCACATTAGTTTAAAAACTCCCCAACCGTCGTAGCAAAATCTCCCCCAAGGACATTGGTTCCGGTCTGGTTCAGATGTAAACTGTCCGTTTTGTAATAGTCTCACCTTCCCCAGAAACGATCCCAATGTCCCCTCCCTCCTACACCATCTCTCAAGCCATGTGTTCATCCTGCCTTTTTTCATTTCTACGCTGGCTAGCATGTGACACTACCTTTGAGGTCCTTCTCTTTAAACTTCTCTCATAGCTCCCTGAATTCTTCTTTCAGGACCTCATCTCGTTTCCTACTTATATCGTTGGTGCCTATATGCACCAAGACAACTGGCTGTTCACCCTCCCCTTTTAGAAAGCTGTGCAGCCAATCCCTGACCCGAGCACCTGGGGAGAAAGCGAGGACTGCAGATGCTGGAGATCAGAGCTGAAAAATGGGTTGCTGGAAAAGCGCAGCAGGTCAGGCAGTATCCAAGGAGCAGGAGAATCGACGTTTCGGGCATAAGCCTTCCTGAAGAAGGGCTTATGCCCGAAACATCGATTCTCCTGCTCTTTGGATGCTGCCTGACCTGCTGCGCTTTTCCGAGCACCTGGGAGGCAACATACCATCCGGGAGTCCCATTTCCAGCCACAGAACCATCTATCTACTCCTCTCACGATAGAATCCCCTATGACTATGGCCCTATGAGTCTTTTTCCCAGCCTTCTGAACAGCAGGGCCCGCCACGGTGCCATGATCCTGGCAACTGCTGCCCTCTCCTGGTGAGCCATCTACCCCAACAGTATCCAAAACGGTATAGCTGGTTTGGAGGGAGATGACCGCAGAGGACACCTGCATTGCCTTCCTACTCTTTTTCTGTCTTTTGGTCACCCATTCACTGTCTCCCTCAGCAACTCCAACCTGCGGTGTGACCAGTTCACTAAACGTGCTATCCACGATCTCCTCAGCATCGCGGATGTTTCACAGTGAGTCTATCCGCAGCTCCAGAGCCGTCATGCGGTCAAACAAGAGCTGCAGCTGGACACACTTCTTGCAAGTGAAAGAGTCAGGAATGTCAGACACTCTCCTAAGCTCCCACATCAAGCAAAAGGCACATCCTACTGGTCTGAGGTCCCTTGCCGTTGCAAGCTTTAGCTTTATATGAACTAAACCCAAACAATGCACTTAAAGAAAAAATAAAAGCCTTACCTTACGGAGTCTTTTTCTTCCGTTTAGAGGAGGGGAGCGGGAGGGAGATACTACATGTGTAGTATCTCGGGTTTAGCCACTGCCCAAATATAAATTAAGCCCTTACCTTCCAATCTTGTAAATCTTTTCCGAACTCTTTCAAATTTCACAATATACTTCTGATAGGAAGAAGACCAGAATTGCACACAATATTCCAAAAGCAGCCTAGCCAATGTTCTGTACAGTCGCAACATGACCTCCCAACTCGTATTCTCAATGCTCTGACCAATAAAGGAAAGCATAGCATACCAATCGTCTTCTTCACTATCCTATCTACCTGGGACTCTACTTTCAAGGAACTATGAACCTGCACTCCAAGGTCTCTTTGTTCAGCAACACTCCAGAGGACCTTACCATTAAGTGTATAAATCATGCTCTGATTTGCTTTCCCAAAATGCAGCATCTCACATTTATCTAAACCAAACTCCATCTGCCACTCCTCAGTCCATTGGCCCATTTTTATTGTAATTATTCATAGAATATGGCCAACTGCTATACCAGATGAAGGAGCAATGCTCTGAAAGCTTGTGGTTTCAAATAAACCTACTGGACTACAACTTGCTGAGAGACTTCCGATTTTATCCACTCCAGTGCAAACACCGGCACATCCACACTAAACCGTTTCCAGAGCACTTTGGCCCCCTGTTTGAGAGTTTTTTTCCCCATTGTGTTCTAGACTCACTACTCAGTGTGTTTAATTCCTCCGAGTCATCTTATGGCCTTAGGTTCACAAGAGAGAGAGGAGGAGAATCAAGCCATTTAGGAGATTCAAGCCATTTAGCCCATCACATCTCCTTTGCCATTCAATGGCTCTGTCTTTTCATCCCAGAAGCCTCAATTCCCTTACTGATGAAAAATCTCCCCGCCTTGAATATATGACCCAGCTTCGACCAGCCTCAGGTTTAAAAAAGGAAATCTTCAAATTTGCTACCTTCAAAAGCAGGTGACCCTTATGCTCCCTTGGTCCAAGGCTCTCCCACAAAAGAGAGAGAGAGAGAGATGCTGGCTACTCAGCTACCATTTTGATAGTTTTGTCCTGGGAGCTGTTCTGCTTAAGTGTTTCAGACACTACCCAAACTTCACTCCACATTATTAGCAAATGCCTGCTGCAGTACGGCGCTGCTCGACCAGGAAGAGTAACAAGGATATCACACTCCGTACAACTGATGCCTGGAGAACAAACAGAAAATGCGGATTGTGAAGACAAGAGTCTCAGAAACCTAGAACAATACAGCATGGAAACAGGCCCCTCAGAGCAAACTGGCCTCTGCTGACCATGGTGCCCACTCAGTTAGTTCCAATTGCCTGGGTTTGGTCTATATCCCTCAACTCTTCCCATGTACCCACCAACGTTTTTTTTAAATGTTGCTATTGTTCCTACTTCAAGCCCATTCCATGCACACACTGCATGAACTTGCTGCCCCTCATGCCTTGTACGTTCATATCCAGATAATTTATTTAAATGTCAAACAAAAGGTCCCAGTACCAATCTGTGGCACACAAGTCACAGGCCTCCAGTCTGAGAACCAACCTGCAACCATCACCTTTTGAATCTAATTAGCTAGCTCTCACTGGGTCCCATGTGACCTAACCTTCATGACTAAAGCTATCATGCAGAATCCTGTCAAAGGCCATATAGACAACATCCACTGTCCTACTCATCTATCCTCTTGGTTACCTCTTTGAAAAACTCAAAAATTTGGTAGGCATAACTTGACACATACAAATCCATACTGACCATCCCTAATCAGACCTTCAATATCCAAATGTTGGTCAATCCTGCCCTTTAGTATCCTCTCCAAACAATTCCTGAAGAAGGGCTCTGGCCTGAAATGTCGATTTTCCTTCTCTTCAGATGCTGCCTGACCTGCTGTGCTTTTCCAGCAACACACACAACCCTGATCGCCAGCATCTACAGACCTCACTGTCTCCTATCCTCTCCAACAACGTACCTACCACTGGATGTCAGACTCACTAGCTTGTCTTTGCTAATCTTCTTAAATAATGGAGCAACATTAGCCACCCTCATTCTTCCTGAACTTCTTCAGTGGCTAACAATGAAGCAAAAAACCATGGGAGAAGGATAGAAATAAATGCAAAGATTTTGCTGTGAAAAACTATAAAGGCAGGTTACAGCCTGCACACCTATTCTGAACTGTAGTTATATAATGGAGGAGGGGAGAAAGTAAGAAGATAATCTGAACAGAGTAGTATTTCTCTAACCAATTAACAGTTTGCTGTTACTAATTGCAGCAAAGAAGCAGTATTCACCAAGAATGTGACCAAGTTTCTTCCAGTCTCTCTCCATTTAAAATAGTCTGCACTTCGATAGGAAGAATCAAAAGGTAAAGTGCATGATTTCAAGGACAAGCAAACTTTCCTCAGGTTTAATTCTTCACTCCCAGTAAAATCCATACTTTAGTAATTTAAATGAGAAATATGATCAAGTTTATCACCAGGAAACTTTCCTGATGCAGATTCTGAAGTGAGTTGGCAAATGTTCTGAATGAAAGTGACAACTAGAGAAGGAGAGATAATGTTGCATTGCAGCTTAGTACGCTTACTTCTGTATCATCCTAGAACTAAATTCAACCCAGACAGATCAGTTATAAATGATTTGCTCTGAAGTGACCACAAATCCAATGAAATGTTCCAGTCATAGTTGTACAGCACAGAAACAGACCCTTCGGTCCAACTCACCCGTGCCAACCAGGTATCCTAACCTAATCTAATCCCATCTGTCAGCACTTGGCCCATATCCCTCTAATCCCTTCCTATTCATATACCCATCCAGATGCCTTTTAAATGCTGTCATTGTACCAGCCTCCACCACTTTCTCAGAGGGTGGTAGATATATGGAATGAGCTGCCAGAGGAAAAGTTTAGATCTTTCTCCTCTCACCTTAAACCTATGCCCTCTAGTTCTGGACATTCCCCTCCCTCCCGAGGAAAAGATCTTGTTTATCCTATCCATGCCCTTCATGATTTTATAAACCTCCGAGGTCACCCCTCAGCCTCAGACGCTCCAGGGAAAACAGCCCCAGTCTATTCAGCCTCTCCATATAGCTGAAATTATTCAACCTTGGCAACATCTTTGTAAATCTTTTCTGAACCCTTTCAGGTTTCATAACATCCTTCCAATAGGAAGGAGACAAAAACTGCATGCAATATTTTAAAAGTACCATAACCAACATCTTGTACAGCCACATGACCTCCCAACTCCTATACTTAATACTCGGACCTTTAGCACAATCCAGATTTCGGAAAACTAAAAAAAAACTTGCCAGTACCTCTGCAGTTTGCACCTTCACTTACTACAACATCCATGAATGCATCTATTCTAGTCCTGGTGCCTCAATATACAGTGAGTATACACAATATTCATCTATTGTAAACCCTTATAGATATTGAACTACCTCTTGTTTCAAGATGACTTCTGTTGTATCTGCCTTTAACAAGGAAAAAATATATTATTAGGTGTAAATTTAAAAGGTCAGGAAGTGATCTTGGGGTCTGGGGATAAACACCCCTTAAGATGACAGAACCAGTTAGCAGGATAGTTAAGACAGCATATGGGTGCTTGAGTTTAATCAATTGCGACAGATTTTAAGAGCAGGGATGTCGTGTTGGAAGAATACAAAACTGGTTAGTTCACAATTGGTCACTACACTATTGGAAGGACGTGACTGCACTGGAGATTCACCAGGATGTTGCCTGGGTTGGTGCATTTTAGCATTGAAGGGAAGCTGTATATGCTCAGGTTGTTTTCATTAGAATAGACAGGGCTGACAGGGGACCTGATTGAGGTGTATAAGATTATGAGGAGCATGAATAGGGTGGGTCAGAAGCAACTATTCCTCAATAGTGAGGGGCCATAATTTTAAAAAGGTGAAAGCAAAAGGGTTGGATGAGTTTTTAGGAAAAGGTTTTCTGCCAGAGGGTGGTAGGAATCTGGAAAGCATTACCTGGGGAGGGTAGTAGAAATAGGAAACCTCCATTTTTGAAAAGGTGTGTGGAAGAGAACTTAAAATGTCAAAACATTTAAAGTTATGGGCCAAGGACATTGGTTAGGCTACTTTTGGAGTAAGTGTTCTGGTTTCCCTGTTATAGGAAAGATACTGTGAAACTGGAAAGAATTCAGAAAAGATTTACCAAGATGTTGTCAGGGTTGGAATGCTGCAGTTGTAGGGAGAGGCTGAATATGTTGGGGCTATTGTCCCTTGAACATCAGAGGCTAAGGAGCTCCCTTTATATAGTGGTTTATATAATCATAAGGGGTTTTTAAAATTAAGTGGCAACATTTTCACACAACGGGTGGTGTGTATGGAATGAGCTGCCAGTGGTGGAGGAAGAGACAGGTTTAGTCATAACATTTAAAAGACATCTGGATAGGAAAAGTTTAGAAGGATATGGACCAATGCTGACAAGTGGGATACCTGGCCAGCATAAACAAATTGGACTGAAGGGTCTGTTTCTGTGCTGTACATCTCTATGACTAAGTGTTGGAAAGTGGGATTAGTGTAGATAGGTTGGCATAGACTTGATGAGCTAAAATGAATTTTGTGCTGCATGACTGATTATTATGACCCTCCATATGCAGATTCCATTTTGATCTCCGACTGGGGCTCTTGTCCTTTTATGACTCTAGTACTCTGATTTTGGGATTCTTTTTCATGTTGGCTGTCTGTCGGTTTCTTTTTGTGCTCCCTCTTTGCTTTATTTATTTGCATTTTCACCATTCCTTTCAATTTTCCATATTCAACTTGGTTCTCAATTATATTTTTACCCAACCCCACACAATCTCCATTTCTTTGGTCAGTAGCCAGAGCTCCTTGGATAAAAGTCCTCAATTCAAAAGTGTTAATTTCTCTCTACATACGTGCTGTGTAATTGAAGGCATTTCTTGTAATTATTTTTTTTATTTCTAGGTGTCATTTCCAGATGTCAGTAGTGCTTGTTGGGGAAAAAAAAAATCACCCTTGATCTATAAACAGTGTATATCATTATTACCTTCATGGACAATCTAGATATTAAAAACCCATCTGTCACATTAAAAGTTGTCACAAGTGGGATGCCAGATGTCAAAAAAAAAATCTGGTATTCATCTGAAAAGAAGTCAATGCTATTGCCAAAAAAAAAGTTGCTAAACAAGGTAGAAATATACCCCATTCTAATCCCAGTACAAACACGTAAGAAATGTATTACTATTATTCAGTGTTTCCAGTTCCATCTAACAATACTTTTAGGATACAACTGATGGGAGATTCTAATACCACAGGCTCTGCCTCAAAAGATAGCAGAAATGAAAGCGAAGGCTTCTTTATGTATGTATCAAAAATAGTATCCATATCTACACACTACTGCAAAGCCTGCATCATAAAACTTTTGCATGTTCAGCAATCCTGGATGGTCTGAAAAAAGATAGACATTTATAATTTCATTTTCTAATATGTTACAAGAATAGAAAATAGAACTGCAAGAACAGCCTTCAGACAATTCATTTTTCTATCAACTAGAGAAGCTCTATAGTAAATTTAGAAAGATGTAGCACTAATGTCATATATAAAAAAAATCTTTCAAAATTGACAAGGTCATTTGTGACCAGAAAAATGTTATTCCATCACTAAACAAGCCACATATAAAAGAACAGGAGTTGCGTACTCTCTGACTTCATGGAAATGAATGAATTAAGAATAAATGAGTTATGACTGAAACAGGGAGACTGATTCCAGCCAAAATATGGCTGCAATCTTTAAACCTATTAATTACAGATAAATTCATTGTTGAAAGCAGTGTGTATTATTTTGAAAAGTTCATAGATTATGCATTTATGGGCAACAAATACAATGTGTTAAACACTGTACGGAATTCGTGTTTCAAATATTTAAATTCCCAGATTTCCAAAATTAGAAAAAACTACTTTACCAGAAAGTATATTCACTAATATGGTCACATGCTATTTGGGAACAACTGTTTTTGTGAAACCATTCTAATGTCCATTTTCGTTAGAAGCAAATAAAAATAGATCAAATAGTGACTGGGATAAAACAGGTCCTATTACAATTCAAAAATGTTCTATTTACCTGAAGTTGTAGAAGTTCAATTCCATGAATTTGAAACTCTCACATCATGAAAGTAACAAGCATTGCAAGCTACTAAATCATTCTCATTCCACTGAAAAGTTATATAATTCAAAAATTCCTAAGACCAATTTTAATGATACAAAATTGCCATTATTGCATTTTTTTTTAAAAAAGAGGTTTTAGACTTTCAAATCACCTGTGCAAGATGATTGTAATAATAATAATGGAGGAATAAATTTTCAAGTGGAATTACATTTAAGGCAATCTGCTTTATTAGAAGTGTACATCACATCTTTAGGTTTAATGAAAATATTTCAAAAGTGTCATTCAAGAGAGTGAAAAATACTACATTCTGAACATTTTTGGCTGAACAAAGTTACACTGTTTAAACTTTTAGATCTGGGTTTCTGGCATCACATTCAAGATTCTGTTCTATAAAAGTCTTTACAGAAATGAGTAGATGATACTCAAGACTTAGTTAAAGTGGAATTTAAAATTAAAAGGTCCTCCTGAGCCAAAAGGATTGAATCCTTGCCACTGGTTCCAAGATCTGTGAAAATTGTGACCACCTCCACCTTGTTGATTTTCTGGATCAAGAGGATCCTCTCCGGAATCAAATTTCTTCCTCATTTCTATGACAAAGAAACAAAATATTAGTATAAATGGTTAGAGTATTCTGACAGATTTGGCTATCCAGTGCCCTCGTCACCTTTGCAATCCAGTTAGATCCATTCCCCACTACATCCCCACAGCCCTGAAATTCTATTTCCTGAAGTGTCAGTTTTCTTTTCATTTTACTGGTCATCTCCACTTACACCACCCTAGAGACAGCAAGTGCCAGATCATGTACTATATAAACTAATTCTGCCTCACCATCCATACCCCAGCTATTTATGAAAAGCTTGTGGAAGTCACTGTGCCATCAGCTAACACTAACAGTCTTGCCTTTTCTACCTTGCAAAGCCTACAAAGTTTCCTTCAACATTATGAAATCTTCAAAAATTCAATCTTGTTTGAGGTAAAAATACAGCTTTTTAAAATTCATTCTCGGAATGATGGCATCACTGGCTGGACTAACATTTATTGCCCAGCCCAAATTGCCAAGAGGGCAGTTAAAAGTCAACCACATTGCTGTGGGTCAGGAATTATTATGTAGGCTAGAGCAGGTAAGGATGGCAGTTTCTCTTGTTAAAACAGGAGATTGTGAGCTAGATGGTTTCAAAACAAAATGGACCACTGTTTGAAAAAAGACCCCTGCCAGCCCAGCAATGCTCTCCTATAACCTCTTTCATCAGACAGTAGATACAGAAACTTGAATGTGCATTGGCAGGTTTAAAAATAGATTCTTCCCTGCTGTTATTAGGCTGATGAATGGATTCTCTATCTTCAAGTAATGTCAATCCTACTAATGCTGATGTTGTTTTGTGGACTTCTTGTGTAATGTAACATTTATGCCTTCCTCTAAGCGCCCTGAAATCTGTATGTCCTCGTTTGCTATATCTGCCTGTACTGCTTGCAAAGCTTTTCACTGGACTTAGGTATAAGTGACTACAATAAATCAAATCAAGTCAGAGACTCTTAATTCCAGATTTTTATTGACTTTAAATACCACCATCCGTCATGGTAGGATTTAAATGTGGTTCCCCAGAACATTGCCTGGTCTCCGTTAACAGTAGTGATAACCTGCCTGGGCCATTGTCTCTTTTCCACAATTTAACTTCATAGCTAAACACCCTCATCCCTGGAACCATTTTGACAAATGATCTCTGCACACCCTCAAGAATGCTCACAACCTGCCTAAATTATAACAAAAACTCAGTGCGCCCAGAAGTTTAAAAAAGGTTCAGAAGTTAGGGCGGCACAGTGGCACAGTGGTTAGCACTGCTGCCTCACAGCGCCAGAGACCCGGGTTCAATTCCTGACTCAGGCAACTGACTGTGTGGAGTTTGCACGTTCTCCCCGTGTCTGCGTGGGTTTCCTCCCACAGTCCAAAGATGTGCGGGCCAGGTGAATTGGCCATGCTAAATTGCCCGTAGTGTTAGGTAAAACACTGAGGGGTATGGGTGGGTTGCGCTTCGGCGAGTCGGTGTGGACTTGTTGGGCCGAAAGGCCTGTTTCCACACTGTAAGTAATCTAATCTAAAAAAAGAGTTTTCCTAGAGTCATACAACATAGAACAGGTTGTTTGGCCCACCATAGTCCACCAAATTCCACTAATCCCATTTACCTGCAATTAGAGTCAGAGATGTATACCACAGAAACAGACTCTTCAGTACAACTCGTCCATGCTGACCTGATATCCCAACCCAATCTAGTCCCACCTGCCAGCACCTGGCCCATATCCATCCGATACCTTCCTATTCATATACTCAACCAAGAGCCTTTTAAATGTTGTAAGTGTACCAGCCTCCACTACTTCCTCTGGCAGCTCATTCCATACACGTACCACCCTCTGCGTGAAAAAGTTGCCTCTTGGGTCTCATATCTTTCTCCTCTCACCCTAAACCTATGCCCTCTAGTTCTGGACTCCCCCACCCCAGGGAAAAGACTTTGCTTATTTATCCTATCCATGCCCCTCATGATTTTATAAACCTCTATAAGGTCACCCCTCAGCCTCCGACGCTCCAGGAAAAATAGCCCACACAACATCTTTCCGATAGGAAGGAGACCAGAATTGCATGCAATATTCCAACAATGGCCTAACCAATGTCCTTTACAGCCACAAAATGACCTTCCAACTCCTGTACTCAATGCTTGACCAACAAAGGCAAGCATAAAAAGGCCTTCTTCACTATACCAAGTACCTGCAACTCCACTTTCAAGGAACTATGAACCTGCACTCCAAGGTCTCTGTTCAGCAACTCTCCAGAGGACCTTACCATTAAGTGTCTACGTCCTGCTAAGATTTGCTTTCCCAAAATGCAGCACCTTGCAGTTATCTAAATTAAGCTCCATCTGCCACTTCTCAGCCCATTGGCCCACCTGATCAAGATCCCACTGTAATCGGAGGTAACCTTCGCTGTCCACTAAGTCTCCAATTTTGGTGTCATCTGCAAACTTACTAACTTTACTTCTTATGCTCACATCCAAATCATTTATACAAAAGACGAAAAGTAGTGGATGCAGCACCGATCCTCGTGGCACTCCACTGGTCACAGGCCTCCAGTCTGAAAAACAACCCTACACCATAACCCGGTCTTCTACCTTTGAGCCAGTTCTGTATCCAAATGGTGAGTTCTCCATGTATTCCATGAGATCTAACCTTTCCCACCAGTCTCATGGGGAACCTTGTCAAACGTCTTACTGAAGTCCATGTAGATTACATCTTTAACTCTGCCCGCATGAATCCTCTTTGTTACTTCTTCAAAAAACTCAAACAAGTTTGAGAGAGACAAAGCCATGTTGACTATCCCTAATCAGTCCCTGTCTTTCCAAATACATGGGCGGCACGGTGGCAAGCACTGCTGCCTCACAGCGCCGGAGACCCAGGTTCAATTCCCGCCTCAGGCTGTGTGGAGTTTGCACGTTCTCCCCATGTCTGCGTGGGTTTCCTCCGGGTGCTCCGGTTTCCTCCCATAGTCCAAAAGATGTGCAGGTCAGGTGAATTGGCCATGCTAAATTGCCCGTAGTGTTAAGGGGTAAATGTAGGGGTATGGGTGGGTTGCGCTTCGGCGGGTCGGTGTGGACTTGTTGGGCCGAAGGGCCTGTTTCCACACTGTAATGTAATGTAATCTAATCTAATCTAAAAAAATCTAATCTAATGTACGTCCTGTCACTCAGGATTCCCTCCAATAACTTGCCCACCACCGATGTCAGGCTCACTGGTCTATAATTTCCTGGCTTGTCCTTACCATCTTTCTTAAACAGTGGCACCATATTAGCCAACCTCCAGTCTTCCGGCACCTCACCTGTGACCATCGATGATACAAATACCTCAGCAAGAGGCCCAGCGATCACTTCCCTAGCTTCCCACAGTTCTAGGGTGCACCTGATCAGGTACTGGAGATTTATCCACTTATGCATTTCAAGACATCCAGCACTTCCTTCTCTGTAATATGGACATTTTTCAAGATGTCACCATCTATCTCCCTACATTCTATATCTTCCATGAGAGGCCCAGCGATCACTTCCCTAGCTTCCCACAGAGTTCTAGGGTGCACCTGATCAGGTCCTGGAGATTTATCCACTTATGCATTTCAAGACATCCTTCTCTGTAATATGGACATTTTTCAAGATGTCACCATCTATCTCCCTACATTCTATATCTTCCATGTCCTTTTCCACAGTAAATACTGATACAAATTACTCATTCAGTATCTGCCCCATTTTCTGCGGCTCCACACAAAGGCCGCCTTGCTGATCTTTTAGGGGCCCTATTCTCTCCCTAGTTACCCTTTTGTCCTTAGTGTTTTTGTAAATCTCCTTTTGGAATCTCCTTAACTCTATTTGCCAAATCTATCTCATGTCCCCTTTTTGCCCTCCTGATTTCCCTCTTAAGTATACCCCTACTTCTTTTATACTCTCACAATCTATCCTGTCTATACCTGACATATGCTTCCTTCTTTTTCTTAACCAAACTGTCAAATTCTCTCACCATCTAGCATTCCGTACACCTATCAGCATTTCCTTTCACCCTAACAGGGATACATGTTCTCTGGACTCTCGTTCTCATTTCTGAAGGCTTCCCATTTTCCAGCTGTCCCTTTACCTGCAAACATCTGCCCCCAATCAGCTTTTGAAAGCTCTTCCCTAATACTGTCAAAACTGGCCTTTCTCCAATTTAGAACTTCAACTTTTAGATCTGGTCTATCCTTTTCCATCACTATTTTAAAACTAATAGAATTATGGTTGCTGGTCCCAGTGCTCTCCCACTGACACCTCAGAGTAGGTCAAGTTTTGCACCTTCTCTAATAGGTACTTCGACATACTGAATCAGGAAATTGTCTTGTACATACTTAAATTCCTCTCCATCTTAACCCTTAACACTATGGCAGTCCCAGTTAAGTTAAAATCCCCTACCATAACCACCCTATTATTCTTACAGACAACTGAGATCGCCTTACAAATTTGTTTCCCCATTTCCCTCTGACTATTAGAAGGTCTTTAATACAATCCCAATAAGGTGATCATCCCTTTCTTATTTCTCAGTTCCACCCAAATAACTTCCCTGGATGTATTTTTGATCCATAGCCTACTATACTCTGCTTTTTGTGCTCATCCAGATGCTTAACTACTGCAAATGTAACAGTCTCCCCCACCCTCTCAGGCAGCATATTCCACATTTCTATCATCCTCTCGGTGAAAAAGCTTCCTCAGATCTCCTTAAATCATTTATGCCTTACCTGACACTACTGGTCTTAGTCACATCTGCCATGGAGAGAAAATTCTCATGATCTATGCCATGCTTCTCCGTTTTGTATCTCAATCCCCTCAGCCTCCACCTCCTGCCCCACCCACAAAACCAAGGAAAATAAACCCAGACAATCCAGTCTCTCCTCATAACTGAGGACTTCCCATCCCAGGCAATAAGTGACCCTTCCTCAGGACAGCACAAATCCTACCAAACCTGTTGAGCTTTACCAGCAATTATTGGATTACACCATCCATATTTGTTTTGGTTTTTAAAAAACTTCTACCATTGCTCTGCCTAATTTATCACTCCAATATCAGACTGCAACCTGAAACCACCCTCCTTACTATCAACACCAAAGTAATAAATATCTCCACTCGGGTCCAAGCAATTTTCAGGTCATCTGTAAGCTAACTAAATATATTTTCCCAGTCAATAATGTACCAAAAACAGCAAACGTCCCAGAACTTATCCCTGTGGCACACTAATAGTTACATGGACTTAATTACAAAAAACAAACCTCCAACATCACCCTCTGTGTCCTATTTGTCAGCCAATTTTGGTTCCAGGTTGCCAACTTGCCTTGGCTCCCATGGGCTCTTATCTTTTGCACCAGCCTTCCAAGTGAGACCTTGTCAAAGGGCTTACTGAAGTCCATGTAAATCACATCAACTGTTCTACCCTCAATATATTTAGTCACCTTTTCAAAAACCCCATTAGTCAGACAGGTTCTCCCTTTATCAAATCTATTATAACTATTCCTGATATATCTCTTGCTTTCCAAACAGATTCATCCAGACCTTCAGAGTATTTTCTAATAATTTCCCTATCAGTGACATCAGATTAATTGGTCTGCAACTACCTGGCCTGTCTGTGCTGTCCTTCTTGAAGGATGGAACCACATTATCTTACCTCTAGTCACCTGACACTTCACCCATGGCCAAAGTAACAAATATCTCCAGGAGGGTCCCAGCAATTTTACACCTTGTATCCCAGGCTGCTGTGGGAGCCACCTCATCAGACCTCAGGGATTGATACACTTTGATTGCCAATACAAAATCTAATACCTCCTCCTTATCAATCTCAACATGCTCTAGAACCTCATCATCCCCAATGAAGTCTCCAGCTCAGTCTTTTTCCTTTGTGAATACAGATGAGAAATATTCATTTAAGACCTCAAGTACATCTTCCAGCTCCATGCACATTTTGTCCCTTTGGTCTCTAATAGGTTCCACTCTTTCCTTAGTAATCATATTGCTTTTAATATATCTACAAAACGCCTTGAAACTTTCCTTAATCCTATCAGACAAAGGCATTTCACGGCTCTCGTTGCCTTCCTAATTCAAGAAAAGGGCCTGCCTCATTTTTAATAAGCTACCTGAAAAAAAGTCCTTCTTTCTTTATCAAACTCTTAATATCGCTTGCCATTCAGGGTTCCCTGGATTTGCCATCCTTTTAATTCACTCTTGGAACATGCTAAACTTGAACTGTCACTAATACTTTTAAAAAGATTCCCATTTTCCAAATGTAAACTGACTTGAGCAGCTGCTCCCATATAGTTTGCCAGATCCTGTCACATGATATTGAAATTGGTCTTCTAATTTAGGCAACTTCTGCACTATTCTTCTCCATTTCCATTCCTTTAGCGCACTGCATACTTTTATGAGAAATGTTCTCCTAACTACTGCATGAAGCTCAGAGAAAACATTGGTTAACATGCAATGCATATACTTACATAAACAGGGTCTCAATTTGAATGGATAGCACAAGGAAAGACTAACATATGGACCAAACGAGTCTACTTAATGATAGTTAAATCGTGCTTATTCCATTATCAGTGCTAAAACTGAATAACGAATGTGGAAAGGGAAGCTCAACTGATTAAGGATGAGACAAATGGAATGGTGTTTTAATCAAAATGCCGGCACTCAGTTACAGACCAATGTTGTTTTGTTATTCTTAGTTGATTACTGGTTTTCAGAGAAGAATCCTGAAATTGTTTGTAAATTTAACCAATAATATTGCCGTATCTGGCCCTGGAAGTGAAATAATAGGCCACCTTGACAACAATTTTAAACTCATGGTCTTGGCCTTTCTAATGCAGTGTTAGCATAGATTTTACGATTTACCTTATTGATGGCATGAACTTGAAATGAGAAAAAAAAATCATGAACTTGAAGAAATAAGAAATATGGCAACAAGAAATGCTGAAACAATGTTAGTCAGAAACTATAGACTTCAGTAAAAGATATATCAGATTCATGGTCAGCAGCTTTTATAGTTCAGCTGCAAACAATTGCCAAAAAGTACATTTTTATTGTTTATGACAATTCCGAGTGCTTTGCTAACTTCTGTTAAAATGCTCTATTTTCATTAGCACATTCGCAAATTTTCTGCCCTTATACATTTTTTAGAGATTCATAATTAAGAATATGATATCTCTTCTCTATCCTTTCTTTCAAATAGATCACCTCACGTGTCTCTAAATCCAGTCTGCTACTAGTCTGCCCATTGTACTAGCCATGTCATTTTACAGCTGAATCTATCCTATTTGTTTGTCACACCAAGGTAACAAATTTTGCGGACCAAGTCCAAGAATCTCCCATATGACAGCATTATCTACTATCCACCATTTTAAACATCCATTTACCACAACTGTTTTCTGTCCAAGCCAAAAACTTTTAATCTAAATCTTAACAAGCCTTTTACCAAAACTTCAGTAAAATCCATAGAATCCAAAATATAACACCTGTTATATTCCCTTAAACCTCTTGCCTATCATACAAATAAGGAAATGGTGGTACGGACTGTCTTTCACCATTCCAATAAAATCTGAATTAGCATGTTCTGCCTGCATTATGCCACGGGACTTTATCCAATTAGTTCAATTCTAGAAAAGCTAAAATGATTTTCATTTCAATGAATATGGACACTTTATTTCAACTCATTTCCAAGTGCTGTGCACCACAGTTTTTTTGCCAGATCGCAGGTCCCAATGGATCAGCTGGTGAGATTAAAAAACACTCAGTTCGGAGGCTGCTGGATTACACAGAGGAGCAATGTGTATATGAATTTCAATGCTGATCTGGTGCTAGCTCCGTATGCTGTACATTCATGGCAGATTTATATTAAACAGCATATTCCTTCAGCTGAACACACCAGGTAATGCACTGAATAGCCTGTACTTGCACAATTATAAACTGTCCAACACATGTGATTCCACAATTAAATTATGCCCAACCATTTAAATAATCCTGAGCTAACAATTACACTGATAACCAATTTAAGATGGTCAGTTGAACTCTGGCACAACTGCAAGTACTGGATGCTAGATACTGTAAACACACACAGCCCGGTTCTTCACAAACACAACAGGTACACACATTTTACCTGTTTCAATTCAGTTAAATAGGTAAAAGCCATTTTTTTTTTCTTTACTTAGGGCAATGCCTTGACCAGAGTGAACCAAACAACCTGGCAGTTAGTAACCAACTGTCAGCTAACTGGTCCATTCTCCATAGCAATGGCTCTATCAAAGTCCATTTGCCAAACGATCAGTGCTCTTACAAAAACAAGCTTCTCTTCTTCAATGAATTTTCTCAATCATAAGAGGTTAAACTTTACAAAATCATGAACTTGAAGAAGTTCCTTTTCAGGATGCACTGTGTAGATAAAGCAAAATTCCAAATCAGAAATATACATCCACGTAAGACCATCTATATGACCAGCCATTTCATAAACAATGGAAATATCATTGTCTGAAGTGTAAACTATTTCCAGATCTTAAAATATTTCATTTTATGGGACTTTGAAATAAAAATCAGATGTTTTCCACACATTAAAGTGGCAAATGGATCAATAATTGCAGAAACTCGCAGTCTTTTTATAATAGCGATAATGGAATTGGTTATAAGCACCATGTGGTTGACATCCTTATGTAACACCTCATTTCAGCAATTTCAATAGTAGACATGTAACATTATTTGCAGCACACCTTGAAGCACAACCTTGAATAAAGCAACAGAGCTACTGCTGAGCCAAAGATGATTCATCAATGATGTATCCATATTAATCTAATTCGTTGGATAGGAGAGGGTTTAAAAACAAGCTTCATTTGTCTGATTTGCACCAAGACACCTTTAATGCTCTAGCTCTCCACTCAGTGATTGGGACCCAAAAAGACAAAAAGTGAAAAAAGGATCATTTTGAGCAAAAAGAACAAGACTATGATATCATTATGGGCCTTGGTTTGGATTTCAAACTTTGGTTAGGATCAAAATGTAGAAATCAAAGGGAGGTTAGGCTGTTAGTAAATGCTCTCTTATTGAATTTAAAGCATGAACACTCACAAAGGACAATTTCTCAATTGACTGCCATCTTATACCACCCTGCAAAAATGCTATTCCTTATTCCCAACTCCTCTGCCGCATCTGCTCCCAGGAGGACCAATTCCACCACAGACCACACCAGATGGCCTCCTTTAAAGACCGCAATTGCCCCTCTGACACATTGTTGATGATGCCCTAGAGTGCATCTGATCCATGTCCTGCACCTCCACCCTCAAACCCCACCCCTCCAACCACAA
>NC_057715.1:45950165-45967784 GCF_004010195.1 Chiloscyllium plagiosum
TTCTCCAGGACACCCACACCAACCAACCCCAATATGGATTTCACCAGTTTGCTCATTTCCCCTCTCCCCACCTTACCCCAGTTCCAACCTTCCAGCTCAGCACCATTCTCATGACCTGTCCAATCTGTCAATCTTCCTTCCCACCTATCTGCTGCATCCTGCCCTCCGACCATCACTTTTATCCCCACTTCCATCCACCTAATGCATGGAAATGTTACACAAAAATCACCTCTCCTTCATTTTCTCCTTGAAGAAAAAAGGATAGGTACTCAAAATCATGACGCATCTGGATAGAACAGAAAAAAAAAAGGATTCTGGATTAGTGATGCTGGAAGAGCACAGGAGTGCAGGCAGCATCCGAAGAGCAGTAAAATCGACGTTTCGGGCAAAAGCCCTTCATCAGGAATGCAGGCAGCTCTCTGCCTGCATTCCTGATGAAGGGCTTTTGCCCGAAACGTCGATTTTACTGCTCATCGGATGCTGCCTGCACTCCTGTGCTCTTCCAGCACCACTAATCCAGAATCTGGTTTCCAGCATCTGCAGTCATTTTTTTTTGTTGTGTGGGTAAAAACAAAGGCTGTTTCCATAGTTGGAAGGTCAACCACCAGAGGGCACCAATTTGAGTATAGCAATAAAGTTTGCTTTCATCTTGTTGTATTTGCACAGTATACAGAGAATTTGCATCCCACACAGCATGGTGGAGGCAGATTAATCATGGCTTTCAAAAAGAGAATTGGATAATTGCAGAGAGAAAATTTGCAGGCTGACAGGGAACGGTTAAGGCACTGGAATTAAAAAGTTGTTCTTGCATTGCAATACATCAACATGACACACTGAACTGCCTACTTCTGTGCAGTCACAATCTGACCCAGGCAAATTTGATGGCAAATCAGGGAGTCAATATACAGAAAGAGAAGCTCAATGCACTCTTAAAATGAGATACCAACATAGTAAAAGTACAACCTTAAACTACATGCAAGCAGCATATTATACAGCTACACAAAAGCTACAAATAGTGGATTGTAGATAGGAAGGAAGAAGCAGACAATATAAAATCATGGCACAATTCTAAAGGAGGTGCATAAAATCACAATGTAGGTTGAGGACTGTGGTTAATAAATTATCCTAGATTTATTAATAAAGGCCTCGGAGGACAATAGCAAGGCGGCTATTTTGCACAACACACTAGTTCAACTTCAGCACAAGTATGGTGTTCAGTTATACGCATCTCACTTTACAAAGTGTACGGGACCACACATTTTTCCTTTTGGGACATGAAGTTGCTATATTGCTGAAGTACTAGGAGAGTTTTACAACTTGAAAATATCATGTACATTTTTAACTGTACAGACAATGTTACTTTTTTGAAACAGTGAAACTTTAAGATAAAGTGACACATGAGTGTTTGCAAAGGAAGACCAACAGTCTTTCAATTAGTTGGAGGTTCAGTCTGCTACAGATGTACAGAGGTGCAAGGCAATCAAGGGCCTATAAAAATGAAAAAAATCTCTCCAGAGTTGTATGGGCAAAGACAAAACAAAAAGCTAAAAGAAAATCACATCCTAGGTTGACTGAATCAAAGTGGAGATGACCATCACTTTAACGGAGTGTCAATGCTAAAAATCAAAAGAGGAATTAAGACTTTTTAGCCCACGTGTATTCTGGACTAGTCTTCAGAAGAATTTTTCTTCTATAGCTATTTCTTCCCACCTATGAGGTGCCAAATCATCTGTCTTTTGCCTGAAATCGACAGTGTCTGTATGTATTTGAGTTTTTTTACAAAAGGGAGATAATCTAAATTGCATAGCAGTAAATAGAAATCCTCTTTTCTGTTTATTTGTAACATACAGCTTTAACAAATGGCAGTTATTTTCTGTTAATGGTGAAGTATTGTGTACCATTCTGGTCATGACAATATGTGGAGGCTTTGGAGAGGGTGAAAAAAAAAAAGGTTTACCAGGACGTTGCTTGCTTAGTCATGTATTAGCTCTTAAGGACAGATTGAGCAAACCTGAATAGTTCTCGCGAGAGTATTGGAGGCCAAGTGGCAACCTGATAGAAATTTATAAAATGGAGAGAGGCCTGGATAGGGTAGATACTGTGAGAATCTTTCAGAGGGTGTCAAATACTAGATGACATAGGTTTAAAGCTAGAAGGGAAAAGTTTAAAAAAGATGAGTAAAAGTGCTTTTACGAAACGAAAGGTGGTAGGAGCCTGGAAATGCACTGCCAGGGGAGGTAGCAGAAGCAGGTACAATATCAACATTTAAAGAGGCATTTAGCTAACACATGAACAAGAAAAAGGATATGGACCATGAGCAGTCAAATGGGATTAGTTTAGGAAGGCATCACCGGTCAAAGGGCTATACTGTTCCATGTTCTACAAAACCTGGTAGAAATCCTTTGGTCTGAATAACCGTCAGTTCGGCAAAATGAAGGCCTCAGTGGACTTTATACATTTTGTGATAGCTTGTAGAATAGTGGAGCATGACGACGTGATGGTGGTGCTGGAGGAAGAAATTGCCTTCTCCATGCAACCCTGCACAAAGGAAATTCTTCATTGGGATACCAGTGCAGGCCAGATGGGTTGAATGGTATCCTAATTCTGGAAATAACTGTCTATTTTGCTGAAAGTGACGTACCTCAAACAGATCTCCTTCCACAAAAATAAACTCAGCATTGACGAATTCAATTTGCAGCCAAAATTCCTTAACCCTGGAAGCATTCTGGCAACTCTCCTCTACACCCTCACAGGGACTTTCACAATCGACTCAAACCATGGTGACCAGAGTCAGATGCACCATTAATTGTGGCCTACCTGGAGTGTTATAAAGATTCAGCATAACTTCTCTGCTTTTGTACTCAATACCTTTGTGAAGCTCCAGATTTCCCCATGCTTTGCCCATTACAACGTGGCATGATTCCTGCCCTCTTTAAAGATTGTACACCTCAGGCCTTGCCCCTGCACACACTAAATATGTAGGAGTTGATTATCGCCCTATTCCCTTATCCTAATGTCTCAGTTCTCTTGTATTAAATCCCAGCTAGAACTTGCCTGCTCATTCTGCTATACATATTCTGTTGCAGATTGCCGATAACTACACCTTTTGCAGGTTCAACAACTGCAGCAGTTAAGTATTCGTCCTTTCAAACATGAATTTTACAAACTTTAAAGAGAATTTTGGTGCATACTGAAAAGCAATGTCAAATAACCTATTAGAGAAGGAATGGCAAAGACAAATGCTGCTCCATACCTGGATCAGTGAGTACTTCTTTAGCAGCTGCTATGTCAATGAATTTTTTTTCTGCTTGTTTCTTTTCAGTTTCTTCCTGGAAGTTATCAGGATGCCACTGCATTGCCAGCTTTCTGTATGCTTTAATAATCTCACGCTTTTTGGCACTTCTGAAAATGGCAAAAGTACACAGAAACCATGCTCATTTTTTGGACGTTCTTTGTCTAACATCTACATGAATAAATGTTGACTAGGTCTGAGCCAAGTGAAAGAGTTGAGGTTATGTTGTTCCACATTTCAGCCTATTATAAAAGTAAAAGTTGGAACAGTTCAGAATACATGCTTAGAAAGAATATTCCTATATTTAAAATACTAAACATTAATTCTCTTATAGCATCATAATTTAATACACCGGCACAATCAGTAAATAAACAAACCCATGTATGCAGTAATAATGGTATAGGCTATAGATGGGTGATTGAATGACTTATTATTTGCAACTTGTAGGTTAAGCATAGAGGTTTTCAATTACTTTACTCCAGATTCAGGATCTTTAGATATCACAACATTTAGCAAAGATTTTGGTAAATACCTTTTCACTCCTAATATCTTGTAGTAATCTTTCTTCTGTGACTGTTTAAGAAGTTTCTGTGCTCTCTCCAGTCCTTCCCTTATTTCTTGATCATGGTCACTGTGGTCTCTTGCAACTTCGTAGTCTTTGATTGCTGTACAATTTAGACACCAAAATTTACTCCTTGCATGCTGAACTTCAAGTCTCTTACTAATAAGAGTGGGCTTAAAATAAACCTACAGCTTGCTTTACAGTTGGATAAAAACAAATTCCAGTTTTATAAGTGGGTAAATGTCAGTGAACAAAAGCAAGTTAAAAAGTAAAAAGTAGTCTTCATCACTGCTTGATTTACTTCAAAAGGTACAATGGATAGACAAGTTGGAGAAAGAAAATGCCAGAATTCAAAAGATTATAATCCATTATTTGCAATGTTAATAAGCAAGTGAGGATCGGGTATCCAAAATCATGAGTGGTCTGGATAGTGAAAAAACGAGAAGCTCTTTCTATAGTTGGGACTATTGCAAAGCAGAACGCACAGATCTCAGGTATTTTGTAAAAGAAGCAATGGTAACAGGAGGAAAAAGTTCTTTCATGCAGTGAATGGGTTAGGTTCTGGAATGTACTGTTAAGAGTATGTTGGATGCAAGTTCAAATAAGCTTTCAAAAGGGAAGTAGATCATTATTTAAAAAAAAAGGTAAAAAAGTTGCAGTCACAGGGAAATATGGGGAATAGCATAAGGAAAGCTGCTTCTTCACAGGGCCAGCACAAGTGTGATGGCCCAAAAGGCTGCCTCCTATTTCTTAGCCATTCTTGATTCCATGTGCCAAAGACTGACACCAGCATCCTTTTTATCTGCACATGAAGGGCATTCAAGTAAAACAATTGGGTGATGAAAAATTCATAAGGTCATATTCTTCACTGGCAGAAAGAATGCAAAAGCAGCATGTTATCTAAAATGGTGAGAGACTGCACGGGATGTGGGGTGGTGGCATACATGGCCTTGTGGCTTTCCAGGGAAATGGAATGCGAGTTATGTAGGCTACTGGTGAGACAGTATCTGAAATACTATGTGCTGTATTGGTCACTTTAAAAGGGAGGCTGTAAATGCATTGGAGCTAGTTCAGAAAAGGTTTAACCAGACTAATTTCTGTAATGTTTGGATGCAAGAGAGATAGTTGAATGAGTATCTAATGAGAAAATGTTTGGAGAGACTCTGCTTGTATGCGAGTTGAGAGGTGTAAGTAGAGGCTTAATTAAAATATACATAAGATTTGGAGGGATCTTTACAGGGCATTTGGGGAAAAAAGGATGTTTCCTCATCCAGGATCTAGAACTAGGGGGTTACTACTTATCAAGAGTTGCCTACTTATTTCAAAAAGGGTAAGTGAAATTTTCTGAGAAGGTCCTGAAACTTTGCTTCCATCACCTTTCCAGGAAGAGAGTTTTTAAGGCTGGGGTAAATATATTATTGTTAAGCAAGGGAGCTAAGATCATCAGGGGTTTGCAGGAATGTAGGGTCACAATCAGATCAGCCAGCAGATCAAGCTCAAAAGGCTGAAAGGCCTACTTCTATTGGTACTTTTGTGTATTTGCTGATCGGCATTTTTGCTGATGTCTGAAGAAGTGACCAATCCATGAGAAGTGGGTTCTGATACAAGTGCTGCATGTCATGTAGTTCTTCGATGTGGTTATCATAGGTTGATTTCAGTCTGGTGACTGCTGCCAAGCCATTAACCACCCAAAACCACTATGGTACAAGCTAGCCCATAAAATAATCAGCAATCGTCCACATCATCAGCTGTTGTCTCCAAACTTGTGAACACCAATGTAAAAGGCCTTCACTCGTGTGTAGAATACTCATGTGGTTGTTTTCACCACTGCGGACGTGATAAGCTAGAGGGCCTTTTTCTGTGCTGCAGATCTTTATAATGCTCCTCAGTGGTACAATAGGAAGTTGTAGTGGCACTTTACAAACAAGTACTCAGCTCCAGTGTGGATGGAGTAAGTACGGAGTCTCAGCCTCAGCACTCACGTTGCATGGAACAGAAGAAAGGAAGGGAATAAATGCAGATATTTGACTAAAAATGTCCACACAATCAGTTAAGGCAGAATTAAAATAAACTGCAATTAGATTAGCAGAGTTTACCATGTCCACACTCATTCCAGGAAAAATGAGTAGCAAAGTATTTGAGTTCAACACAAAAATACTGAATGCTGCACTTACGAAAGTGCTGGAAATACTCAGCAAGGTCAGTGTGGGGAGAGAAACGAGCGACATTCTGGCAAAAGATTATACAGCCGAAATATTAACCGTTCCTCTATCATACCACAGTATTGGAAATTGGGATCCCACCTAAACCTGCATTCAATTAGCATTCCATATTTGGCATTGCCTGCGTAGAACAAGACCTCATTTACATCTGTCATATCAATAATCAGTCTTCTAAAAATGTAAACAAATGCCCAGTGCATAAAAAACACACAGGAAAGCAAGAACTACCAAGGTCATGTCAAAAAATTTATTAGGTGCCGCCTTATCTAATATTTTCAACTGTCTGTGTGAATAAAGACTTTGTTCTTAGAAGAAAAAAAACATCAAAAAGGGAGGTGGGCAAGGGACTGTATTCTGGTGTTGTGAGGAGCTGAACCATGGGCAACAGCCGAGAGGATTTAGACAGTGATTGAAATAGCATAGACAGCCAGTCCCAAACTGGGGTCTACTGTAAGGGGAGGATGGGCAAGATGATCCTGGCTCGAGACTTGGGCATTCCCCTACATCAATCCAAGGCAAGAACAAAAAACTGTGTATAGTCAAAAGACCACCAAAAAAAAAAAGTTAGTGTGTGCTGGGCTAAGCCATTGTTTTTATTAGTCAATACAAGGCGACACAGTGGCTCAGTGGTTAGCACAGCTGCTTCACAGCACCAGGGACCTGGGTTCGATTCCCACCTCAGGTGACGGTCTGTGTGGAGTCTGTACATTCTCTCCATGTCCGCATGGGTTTCCTCCGGGTGCTCTGGTTTCCTCTCACAATCCAAAGATGTGCAGGTGAGGTGAATTGGCCATGATAAAAATTGCTCAGTGTTAGCTGCATTAGTTCGGGGGTGAATATAGGATAGGGGAATGGGTCTGGATGGGTTACTGTTCAGAGGGTCAGTGTGGACTTGTTGGGCCAAAGGGACTGTTTCTATACTGTAGGGAATCTAATCTAAATCAAAATTCAAAGCATCAGGTGTGCTGCTCCTACTCAAATTTTACAGAAAGGATTTGGTATCAATTTGCATTCTCAGCGGTCTCAGCTGTTCAATGCCAATGTACCATATCTAAACTGGCATCTTTCAATAAACTCAAATTGCTATAAATCCATACAATGTAACTGATTACAGACCCCAAAAATAACAAACACGGATGATACGAGTATTTCCGACATTGACCAAAATATCTGTAGGTATAGACAAAAATATTCAGAAGGGAAAAGCTTGGTAATGTCACTATGATAATATGAACAGGACCTGACTACTTGTGCATAAAAGTGCAGAAGAGAGACAAAATTTAAAAATTATGGATTTTACAAAAGGAAGACTTATTAAGTACAAACCAAATCTGGTTGATCAAAGTATTGCATCAAGAAAATAATGCAAAAGGGAAAGACAGAAAAGGATTCATTGCATCCAAATTCACATCTTAGATTCCTCTGCTTATTGGCAAGCTATCTAACTTTTAATAAGTAAGCTTTGTATGTTTAGCTGCAGAGTCTAAACTGACCATCCAAATAATCATTTATAAACCGGAGAATAGGACCATATTGTTATACTAACTGTAAAGATCGCAGGAGCAAATTTACAATGTGTAGAAGTGCACAAGTTTGCCTAACGGTTTCATAACTGGTTCAAAAAAGGAATGAATAAGATTTTAGATTTGAACACAATAGACAACAAAAAATAAAACTAGTACCTTCTTCATATCGTTCCTCTAAAATATAAGCTTCTGCTCGGTCTTTCAATGCATTTATATTGCTGGCATCCTGCTGCAATACTTCTGTACAAGTTTTGATGGCTTCTTTTCCTTGTTGGTTCTAAACAAAAGATAATTATGATAATAAAAAAAACAACTTAAATGGATACTAATCTTCATGAATTACTCCCTAATTTATCCCTGAAGAAAAACAAATAACTTGGGCATAATTGCACCCAGATACACATTTCCCACATTTGCAGATACCTGAAGCAAATAATAAATTTACATTGCATATTCAAACAAAAAAAAAGGGAACTATAATCCACCACAGTAGGACATTACATTCAAAACCAAAACCTCAGATAACTGAAATTCTTACCTTTGATAAACAATGACAAATTCTTTCCTTTGCATGCAAGGTATACTGCAGAACTTTTGGCTCGGTTTTCATAGCAGTTTCATATTTACTGACAGCATCAGAGTATCTATAGCAGGAAATAAAGAATGTACACAGAATTAGAAGCAATATTTTCTGTATTCCTTGTGATAAGCAGAGGAACTTACTCACTGTGATTGATATATTGTCACCAGAAGCTCTGCTAGATAATGTCCTAAAGTTATAGTATGCAAATAACCCCTTTCAAGTTGAAAGATCAAAGAAGGTGCAAGAGGATGATGCAGATTCCAGAGACATTAGAGCAGTTTACCCAGGAGGTGAGACCAGCACAGGTTACATCTGAAGAGGAGTGGGACCATCTCGTTCATAGAAAGGTTTCCTATGTTATCGGGATGAATGTATCCTTTTTTGTTGGGGGGAATGGGGGAGTTTCTGACAAGTACTTCAGAAGGGAGACAACCCGAAATGGTATTAGAGTACAATATGTCTGGAAGGCAGAGGAAATACTGGCCAGATAAGAAAAAAAAGTGCTCAGTCTAGCAAATCTAAATTGAAGACATCTTCATGCAATAAGCTCAAGGGTATGGGAATATCATCTGTGGGAGCCATTTCCTTGGCCACATCTGCCCTCCCGGATAAGGAACCATTTTGCGGAGAAATAGTATTGGGCAGGGGCCTCCCACACATAGCTTCATTTATTCGCTCACCATGACATAATACTGAAGTGTAGCTGATCGGTTCAAAAAAAAAGTCTCGGCCTACCTGCTCACTGATTTCCCACTGTGATGTATTGTTAGATGTATGTCGCTTAACTGCTCACATGGTGCCTAGCTTGTCAATTAGCTTCTCTCTCTACAATATACTGCCAATATTTGTTGTTCATTTAATTGGGGAGATCTGTTCTTAATTTGGTGTGGATCATTATAAATAGCATGCTAAGGTGATAACAGTTAATCATGTCCACTTGTGGAACACCTATCATTACTTAGTTCTGACCTTCTGATCTCAATCATCCTGAAGCTTTTGAATTAACGATCAGTGCCTGTCTTTTTGCTATATAATCCTGTAATTTTTGCTGCATAATCTGAGATTTACCAAGCCACTATGTGAACTGAGGGTCTCCCCTGATGCATTGTGTAATAAACTGGTTAATGCTCAAGGTCTGCCTCAGATTTTCTTCAAAATCATCACATAGCTACGTCCGAGACTTAGTGTTACAAAGCGGAGGTTGTCACCCCTCTGATAATTAAAACCAAAACACCCGAAGAGATCACCTCGCCATCTGATAAAAAAAGTGAAACTCTGACCACCAATTTGTTATAAAAGTGGCTAAATGAAATGGAATCCTTTCACCCACTCTACAATTAACAAATAACAATTTATTTATCTAACACCACAGTGAACAATTAACAAACTTACTAACATACAGAATAAATCTCTAACTGCTACCTATTCCCTTAGGAAACTAAATTCTAGTAGGTATACTGTTTCAATAATAGGTCCTACTTATATAAATCCAACTAATAAGATATATATATTAAAACTTATTGTCTCAAATTTCACACACAATATATCCTCCTGAACTTTCTGTATCTTCTTCCTTCGCTTTTTTCCAAAATGCCTTCTCAGGCGGCTTCTGATGTCAACAATATTTGCTGAAGATGCCTTTATAGGTAGGCAATACTTTTCACAGCACATAGATTTCTTGACAGCACCGTGTATTTAGTTCTCAGATGGCAGGTTTGCTCTGTTCAGATAGCAGCAGGCTCTCATTTTCAAGTGTCTGCATCTTTTATACCCGTGATTACATTTTAATTTCTTTACAACTGGTTTGGTTCGGGTTTGTCAACACTATCAGATTTGAATTTAATTGATCCTTAGTATCCAAGTGCCTTTTTAAATTAATTAGCTGAATTTAAACTGTCGTCTGGATAAAAATGCTGCTTTGGTCTGGTAACTCAACTTTTTCATACAACGTTTCTACAAGTGCACCTGCAGTAACTGCTGTTCAGACATCCATTTTAACTCTAAGCATAAAAAGCACTTTCCCTTAAGAGACAACATGATGCTTCCCCCCCAAACACGTGCAGCTTTGGTGGACTAGCCACGTTAAGTTGCCCTGCAGTATATAAAGGACCTCCAGGATTGATGGTTTAGGCAAGGTAAATATGTGAGGTTAGAGGGCAAAAGGTGGGTGGGATACTCTTTGGAGGGTTGGTTGAACAGCCTCTTGCTGCACTGTAGGGACTATAATTACATCCAAGAGAGCATTTTTTTTGTCAGTATGTGAAAAGCCCAAGGAGGCAGTTCTGGAGTTAATATTTGGAAAGATCGAGCAGGAGAAAGATGCAGGAGCATTTTGGAGACAATGAACATAATGGAGTTAGATTCAACATAGCAATGGAAAAAAGATCAGGATATACAGAGAATAAAAAAAGTTTAAAGTGGCAGAGAAGCTAATTTTACAAAAGGTAAATTTGGCCCACGTAGACCAGGAACAGCTACTTGCTGACAAAACTTTGTTTGTTTTTGGGCAGTGGGGGTATTTGAGGAATGGGAGTGTACAGGGCAAGTATGATCCTGTTATGGCAACTAGTGGAACCAAGATTTCAGAATTGTCAGTGTGAAAGAACATGGCCTTAAGCTTCTACTTGTGTAATATTTATGACAGATACCAAAGGCTCAATAGAGTAGAATGCCCAGAACAGTGTAAAAGGTGCGAGAAAGGTGGATATAAAACTTAAATGAATGAGACATCATTGGCAACAACAAAGACAGGAAGTGTTTTTTTTGAATTTCAAGAGACTCTCAAGCACCAAAGCAGACTCGACAGAAATGTTGGCAAGTGAACAAGATGGTGTGCTAAAGTGGCAAGTAATTGGAATTTTGGGGTCAGAATGGCGACCACTTTTTGGAACACTAATAGTCTGCATTTTCTCTCCCAGTGTAGAGGAGACCACATGATCAGTAGCACAACCTCACCATTTAATAACCAAGAATAATTTAAACATTTCTTACTTTTCTTGTTTTATCAGTTCTTCTGCAGTTGCCAACTGCTTGTTGAGTTTTTTCACTTGCTTATAATGGGCAAAACAGAGCTTGTGATCTGGGTCCAATTTCAGGCACTCCCGAATTTCACTACACAAAACAAAAATGTTACCGCAAAGCTGGCAAAAGGTTTCAGTGAATCAAATATTAGTTCCAGAAGGGAACAGGAAAAGAAATAAAGAATTGTGACCAGTGGGAATAGTTGGGCTCAGATACAAACAAATATTGCACCTACTTTTATGTTAACCTCTTGCACTCTGAACTGAAAGACAACAAATATTGGAATGGCTTAAATCAAACCAAACTAATATTCATGAACAGCATATATTCCTCATAATTCCTTTGTATTTACGATATATATTATAGCAGAATCATTATTTTGTTCAAAATGGTTAAGGTCCTGCAGACAGAACATAGGCAGGATTATAATAACTGTCTAGAAATATTATATTCGATAATATTTTTTCCACTCAGAGGCTTCGTGACAGTTTATTTTCAGAAAACATTTGTCAATAACCTGGAGAGATTTTACTTTGTTTTGTTTCTAGAAAGCTTCCATTTTAAGTAATTCTCTTTTCACGTTGTTTAGCCAACGTAGGCACCATTCACATTTAGTACTGCCATGTCACATTAGATCCTGTGACCCACAGCAGATCCAATCAGCACAATGTTCTGCTGATGCTACTCCCTGAGCCTTTTAGGAAGTGGATTGCAGATCACAACTTGCAAAACACAAACATGGCTCATCATTCATCATCTCTCCCAACCCCACTCGGAGGAATAAAAAAAGGCTCATAAGAATGGCTCTTGAAAGAAGAGGATTGCCAATGAGGAAATTGGCTCCATATTTTGTGGAAAGAAGAATGAGTAGGATCTTAGACATTCAAGTTCATGAAAGGGGCTAAACATTGAAAACAAAAAAAGATATACTTACCCTGGCTAGGAAATCTAGAACAAGGAAAAATAGCATCTCAGAACAAGGTCCATTACTTAGGACTGAGATGGACTCATGAATATTTAGAACTTTCTATCCTAGAAGGCTGTTGGCGCACAGTCACTGAATACATTAGAGGGCAAGACAGATTTTTATTCTCTCAAGGAGCAAGCAAAGGCTTCATCTGCAGGAAGAGCACCCAACTCCAGCTCCTTGGAAACTGCGTTGTAAAACTGGAGCTGGAATAACCTTGGATCATTTGGGAGGGGGAAGGCATTACTGAGAGGAGTTACAGGGAGGTAGTCACACCTCACATACAACAAGAAAAAGGCAGATGGGTTACAGTCAGGAGACAGAAAGAGAGCTGGCAGAGAGTGCAGGGATGTTAGCGGGTTTTAAGAAGATTTATAGCTCAGGTTGAGGTTCTGGACGTCGGTTTGCCCGCTGAGTTGGAAGGTTCATTTTCAGACATTTTATCACCATACTAGGTAACATCCAGTGAACCTCCAGACAAATACTGCTGATGTTTCCTGCTTTCTATTTACATGTTTGGGTTTCTTTGGGTTGATTAGGTCATTAATTGTGGTGATGTCATTTTCTATGGGGATGTCATTTCCTGTTCTTTTTCTCAGGGGGTGGTAAATGGGGTCCAAGTCAATGTGTTTGTTGATAGAGTTCCAGTTGGAATGCCTTGCTTCTAGGAATTCTCGTGTGCAACCTCTGTCAACAAACGCATTGACCTGGACCCCATTTACCACCCCCTGAGAAAATGAACAGGAAATGACATCACCATCCCAAAGAAACCCAAACATATAAATAGAAAGCAGGTTCGTCTGGAGGCTCACTGAAGATGTTACCTAGCATGGCAACGAAACGTCTGAAAATGAACCTTCCAGCTCAGCGAGCAAACCTACATCCAGTGCAGGGATCCATTGTGGCTGTTCCCTTCAATAACAAGTATACTCCTTTGGATACTGTTAGGGGGAGCAACCTACCAGGGGTAAACCATGGGGTACAGATCTTTGGCACGGATTCTGTCCCTCTTGCTTAGAAGGGAAAGGGAGAGAGGAGCAGAGCATTAGTCTTTGGGAACTCCATAGTTAGGGGGACAGATAGGAGATTCTGTAAGTCTCTCTCGGTCCCACAATTGGTGTTGCCTCCCAGGTGCCAGGGTTCATGATGTTTAAGATTGTGTTTGTGTTTTCGGGATCTTTGAGTATGGACTAAGGTTAGAAACAGGAAAGGAGAGGAGAGGTCACCCCGTTGGGAGATTTCTATAGACCTCCGAATAGTTCCAGAGATGAGGAAGAAAGGAAACCACGGATGATTCTCAATATGAGCAGGAGTAACAGTAGTTGTTATGGGGGCCTTTAACTTTCCAAATATTGACTGAAAATACTATAGTTTTGAGTATTTCAGATGGGTCTATTTTTGTCCAATGTGTGCAGGAGGGTTTCCTGACACAGTATGTAGTACACAGGCCAAGGGGCGAGGCCACATTGGATTTAGTACTAGGTAATGAACCTGGCCAGGTGTTAGCTTTGGAGGGAGAAGAGCACTTTGGAAGTTGGTGATAGTGACCACAATTCGGTTATGTTTACTTTACTGATGTAAAGGGATATACCACGGAGCAAGAACTACACCTGGGGGAAAGGCAATTATGATGTGATTAAGCAAGATTTAGGATGCATAGGATGGGGAAGGAAACTGCAGGGAATGGGCACAATTGAAATGCGGTGCTTATTCAAGGAACAGCTACTGTGTGTCCTTGATAAGTATGTACCTGTCAGGCAGAAAGGAAGTTGTCGAGGGAGGGAGCACTTAAACGTGGAAAAGTGTGACGTGGTTCACTTTGGAAGGAGTAACAGGAATAAAAAGAGTAATGGGCTAATGGTAAGATTTGTGGCAGTGTGCATGAACAGAGAGATCTTGGTGTCCATGTACGTAGATCCCTGAAAGTTGCCACCCAGGTTGATACGGTTGTTAAGAAGGCATATGGTGTGTTAGCTTTTATTGGTAGAGGGACTGAATTTCAGAGCCAAAAGGGCATGTTGCAGCTGTACAAAACTCTGGTGTGGCCACACTTGGGAGTATTGCATACAGTTCTGGTCACTGCAACTATGGAAAGGATGTGGAAGTTTTAGAAAGGGTGCAGAGGCGATTTATTAGGATACGGTCTGGAGGGAAGGTCTTATGGAGGAAAGGCTGAGGAATTTGAGGCTGTTTTTGTTAGAGAGAAGAAGGTTGACAGGCAACTTAGTTGAGACATACAAGATGATCAGAGGGTTAGATAGAGTGGACAGCGAGAGCCTTTTTCCTCGGATGGTGATGACTAGCACAAGAGAACATAGCTTTAAATTGAGGTGTGATAGATGTAGGTCAAAATGTCATAGGTAATTTCTTAACTCAGTAGCAGGGGCGTGGAACACCCTGCCTGCAACATTAGTAGACTTGCCAACTTTAAGGGCATTTAAATGGTCATTACATAAACATATGGATGAAAATGAGATAGTATAGGTTAGATGGGCTTCAGATTGGTTCCACAGGTCAGCGCAACATCAAGGGCCAAAAGCGCCTTTACTGCGCTGTAATGTTCTATGTTCTAAAATCAGGTTAAAGCCCAAGATCAGCCATGATCATAATAAAAGGCAGAGTGGGCTCCATGGATTGATCAGTCTATTCCTGTTTCTCATGTTCCTTCCAGCAATGAATACAAGAATGCTTTATCTACTAAATTGCAACAATTCCCTGTTTGATACTTCAAAAAGGCAACAACGAAATTTTAGATTTCTCCTGGATAGTAATTAATCCACAAGTTATTTTACATTAAACTCCTTCAAAAAAAATTTACAAATAGCTCACAAGCTAGGTGAACAAAAACACAAAGTGAATAATCCTCATAAAGACTACGATTTGTAGTTCAAAAATCATTGAAGATCAAAGTTTAAAAAAAAACGTGATTGGATACTTGCCTAAGAGACATTTCATGATCTCCAAGCTGGTAATAGATTATACTGACTTTGTAGAATGCTTCAGTGTTGTCATGTTTAAGTTTTGATGCTGCTTTCAAGTCACTTATTGCTTTTCCACTTTCATCAATTTGTATGTAGCATTCTGCCCGAAGTTCTCGCAACTCAGAATCCCAAATACAAGTCTGTTGCAGAAGACACACACAAACCTTTAGTGCTAAATTGTTTAACATGCTTTGCAAAACTTAAGAGAACAACTTGCATTTACTGTAGAGATCATTGTAGAAATTGACTTTTGACACCTCAGATCATTCAAAAAACAACTGTGCGCGCAGCGGTGTTGGGAGCGGACAGGTTAACTTGTACATCCAACTGCAATAAAAAAAATTGGTGTATGGGATCTGCTCAGCTTCAGCATGTTTTGAACGCCTGCATATCTCCACAACATAATTCTATTAGCTTTTGATCCCTTGCACCAATTCATGTACAAGTTATCAAAACAATTTTTGACGCCCACAAATAAGTAAGTTGCACTACTGATGCAAATGTAGCATGTTGTGGCTGAAAACAGCAGTCAATTTAGTGCGCTGAGCATATACAAATACATGATTCTTGAGGTAAAAAGATCTTTTATACTGAGCCAATCTGTACACTGTGATCTATGGTATACAGCATCTTGAAAAATAGAAACAAATGTTTCTCATTTTTAATTATGCAATGAACACTGGGCCACATGAGACATTATTGGATATTTCTAAATGGTGATAAGTAAGAAGGGATAAAGGTGATGCAAGAATTATATGAATTCAGAGGAAAGACAAGGACAGAAGAACAGGAAGAAATCATGCAAACAGGACAGTGTAGGCCACGAAGAAATGTACACTTTAAAATTTGGGCTAGTCTGGAAACCATCACCAAAGGAGTGTACACACTGCGAGAGTAAGAGCAAACAGGCCCAAGAAGAATGACAGCAATATGGAGAAGTTGCAAGAAAAACCGCAAACACCATAAGACCAAAGGAAAATAACTCAGTTGATCTTGTCCACACTTGGTTTGAGGCACATATTCAACTTCTACTTCTTCAGTGCCTTCACACACCAAAAACCTTCATCCCATAAATTTTGAGCACATCCAAAACTATGGATCGGATGTCCTAATTTGTATCTATTCACAGTACCCCACCCCAAAACAACATTGCAGTGCTATCAAGTCAAGAGCCAATTTTAAATTCTAATCTTGGTCTCAATTATTTCATTGCCTTACCCATAATTAGTTTTATAATCTCTCTAGCCTTACAACTATTCAAAACCACTTAGCTCCTCCAATCCTAGCCTCTTGCACAACCTAGATTTTAACTGTTCCACTGATAGCAGCCATATTTTCAAACCCCTCCATCTTAGCTTTACAGTTTCCTCCGAGACCTCTCCATTTTTGTCTTCATCTGGAAAACTTGCCACAATATTTGTCCTAAGGTAGCCCCATGTCAAATATTGTTTCATAACATTCAAGACACTTGGGGAAATTTCATCTATTAAAAAGGCATTACATAAATACCAGTTAGCGTTGACTTTGAGCATAACGCTGACAGACTGAAGCACAACATGTATGTGATGCATCCTATGAGAAGCTTTCCAGATTCAACACGAATCAACACGGACATCTACTACAAACCGACCGACTCCCACAGCTACCTGGACTACACCTCCTCCCACCCTGCCCCCTGTAAAAACGCCATCCCATTCTCCCAATTCCTTCGTCTCCGCCGCATCTGCTCCCAGGAGGACCAGTTCCAAAAACGCACAACCCAGATGGCCTCCTTCTTCAAGGACCGCATTTTCCCCCCCGACGTGGTCGACGATGCCCTCCACCGCATCTCTTCCACTTCCCGCTCCTCCGCCCTTGAGCCCCGCCCCTCCAACCGCCACCAGGACAGAACCCCACTGGTCCTCACCTATCACCCCACCAATCTCCACGTACAGCGCATCATCCGCCGTCATTTCCGCTACCTCCAAACGGACCCCACCACCAAGGATATATTTCCCTCCCCTCCCCTATCAGCATTCCGTAAAGACCACTCCCTCCGTGACTCCCCCGTCAGATCCACACCCCCCACCAACCCAACCTCCACTCCCCGCACCTTCCCCTGCAACCGCAGGAGGTGCAAGACTTGCGCCCACAAGGATATGCAGGTTTTTGGACTCCTCCATCACCAGACCACAACAACACGACGGTTGGAGGAAGAGCGCCTCATCTTCCGCCTAGGAACCCTCCAACCACAAGGGATGAACTCGGATTTCACCAGTTTCCTCATTTCCCCTACCCCCACCTTGTCTCAGTCAAATCCATCGAACTCAACACCGCCTTCCTAACCTGCAATCTTCTTCCCGACCTCTCCGCCCCCACCCCAGTCTGACCTATCACCCTCACCTTGACCTCTTTCCACCTATCACACTTCCGACGCCCCTCCCCCAAGTCCCTCCTCCCTACCTTTTATCTTAGCCTACTGGACA
>NC_057715.1:45968353-45992783 GCF_004010195.1 Chiloscyllium plagiosum
CTGCTGCGCTGTTCCACCAACACATTTTTCAGCTTTGATCTCCAGCATCTGCAGACCTCACTTTCTCCTTTCCAGATTATACAGTCGTAGAGATGTACAGCATAGAAAAAGACCCTTCGGTCCAACTCGTCCATGCAGACCAGATATCCCAACCTAATCCAGTCCCATTTGCCAGCACTTAGCCCATATCCCTCCAAACCCTTCCTATTCATATATCCATCCAGATGCCTTTTAAATGTTGCAATTGTACTACTCTCCACTACTTCCTCTGGCAGCTCATTCCATACATGTACCACCCTGTGAGTGAAAGGGTTGCCCCATAGGTCTTTTATATCTTTCCCCTCCCTCCCTAAACCTATGCCCTCTAGTTCTGGACTCCCTCACCCCAGGGGAAAAGACGTTGTCTGTTTTTCCTATCCATGATTTTATAAACCTCGATAAGGTCACCCTTCAGCCTCCGACACTCCAAGGAAATCCTAATAATGGTGATCATCCCCTTCTTATTTCTCAGTTCCACCCAAATGACCTCCCTGGAAGTATTTCCAGGAATATCCTCCCTCAGCACAGCTGTAATGCTTTCCCTTATCAAAAACACCACTCCCCTCCTTTTCTATCCTTCCTGTAGCATTTGTATCCTGGAACATTAAGCTGCCAGCCCTGTCCATCCCTGAGCCATGTTTCTGAAATTGCTATGATATCCCAGTCCCGTGTTCCTCACCATGCACGGAGTTCATCTACCTTCCCTGTTAGGCTTCTTGGATTGAAACAAATGCAGTTTATCAGTCTACCTTGTTCTCTGCTTTGTTCCTGCCTGCCCTGACTGTTTGACTCACTTCTTTTTTCAACTGTACCAGTCTTGGGATTGACTTCTTTCTCAGTATCTCCCTGGGTCCCACCCCCACCCTCCCAACTTCTTACTAGCTTAAATCCTTTTGCATAACTCTAAGTCCCCCTACCAATACATTAGTCCCCTTCCAATTCAGGTGCAATTCATCCTTCTCAAAACAGGTCACTTCCACCCCAAAAGAGATTCCAATGATTCAAAAATGTGAATCCTTCTCCCCTACACCAGCTCCTCAGCCACGTATTCATCTGCTCTATTCTATAATTCCTACCCTCACTAGCTCATAGCACCAGGAGTAATCTGGATATTACTACCGTAATTAGACCTCCTTTTTTAGTTCCTGCCTAACTTTTGATATTCTCCCTTCAGAATCTGATCCTTTTCCCTTCCTATGTCACTGGTTCCAATGTGCACAGTGACACACTGCTGGCTCCTCTCCCCCTTGAGAACATTTTGCACCCTCTCTAAGACATCCTTGATCCTGGCACCATTCTGATTTTTCACTGCTGGCCGCAGAAACGTCTGTCTGTGCCCCTTACTAGAGAGTTCCCTAACACAAAAAAAAAATCAATCAAATCAAGGAACCCGGTGTATCCCTCATTACATTACAGCCTGTCTTGATACCAGAAACTTGGCACTTCGTACTACATTTTCCCTGAAAGTCCATTGCCCCTATATTTTCTAAAAACAGCATACTTGTTTGAAATGGGGATAGCCACAGAAGACTCCTGTACTAACCGCCTATCTCCTACCTTTCTTGGAGTTAACCCATTTACCTGACTGTATCTGTGGCTTTTCTCCATTCCTACAACTGCCATCCATTACACCCCCTAGTCTTTGTTAATTCCTCACTGCCTTTAACTGTCGCTCCAACCGATCCATTCGATCTGATAGGATTTGCAACCAACGGCATTTATTAAGATATAATCCTCATTAACCCTTAAAAACTCTCCTGAAACTCCCACATCATATCGCTCTGCTCAAGGCAACTTTTCTCCTTTCAATCTACAGATCCAGAAAATTGCACCGTCTTATTGCTCTACAAAACACTGTTCCAGGCCAACTTAATAACCATGGCTAATATTTTTGGGATTAAGATAGGAGATACATCAACAGCACGGACACATACACAGTTCCCTGCTCTTGGGTTATCGCCTATCTTGGTCCTAACCTGTGAAGCCTATTTAGCTGGTCCAAAATTATTTTTCTGTGGTCTGCAGGAGATGGTGTTAATTTAAGCCATTTGGCTCTTTCGTCCCTATCATGCAAAATGTGCAGAGTGTCAAACCAAACATAGCAACTGGCTTCCCAGTGATCCTTATGCAAATTGAAGTGGATCTACAATACATGGCAGGAAATTTAAAACACACCCAGGTGTAGATTCCCTTCAATGTGGCATGGGCTGCATCAGGATAAACAAGAGAATTGGACTAGTGACCCCATTTTGATGTAGTTACAGCAGCTATAAATGGCTCCACAGAATAGATAGGACATTTAAATTTCTCCTGACCATGCCAAGTCAGAGGTACAGCTAACTTACAAGCCAATAAAAGTTCAGGATTAGAAATGCAACAGCTTAAGCTGTAAAGTGAAAAAGATGTCTGGATAAATGCCTTGGTAGATAATGTCAGATGTTAAAATTGAGCTGGTAAATTCCAGACATCAGGCAATAAATTAAAAAAAGGACAGATATATTGATGCAATATTAGTATGCAACATCAGCAAGGTGTACTGATACAACAGTTAAGGGGGATTCTTGTAAGGTTAAGGCTATAAAAAATGAAAAATATTTAAAATGGACTTTTAAGTGTGGACACATTAAACAAATTTACAACATTATCACCAGAAAAGCAAGCAATGCAATATGATTTAAAAAGAATGGAGATGTTGAGAAAGGAAAAAAAGGTTCCATGTAATTAGATAGACTACACTGATCCTAAGCTACACAAAGTCACAAGGATCAAAACGAGAAAACATACACAAAGTCTGAAATTCAGAGTATCCTTAATGAATAAGCAGGTAATGAAAATCAGAAATGCACAGTTGTGTAGTTGCAAATCTGCATTCTGCACTGTACTCCTTCAAAGTAAGGTTGAAACAGCAGAATAAATTGTATCCCCTTCAAATATACAACTTTGACTTGTAAAGAAATATAGCTAAAGCTTACCTCAATAAGTATGTCGAGGAATTCAATAGCTTTTGTGTAATCCTGGTTTTGAAATGCAGTTTGAGCCTGCGTAATAATCCGTTGTAATTCATCTGCTTTCGTTAATTGGGCATTTGCTTCATTTTCTTCTTTCTCACTGGGGTTAGATTTTAGCTGACAAACAGAAGGACAGATTCAGGAGGAGTTTAATCCAAAAACAAAAACACCCCAAGATAATCTGCAAAAATCAGGAGGTGATGGCCTAGTGTTATTCCCAGAGACCCAGATAATGCCTGGGGACCCTGGTTCAAATCCCTTCACAGCTGATGGTGAAATTTGAATTCAATAAAAATATCTGGAATTCGGTGTCTAATGATGATCATGAATCCATTGTTGAAAAAAATCCATCCGGATTACTAGTGTCCTTTAGGGAAGGAAACTCACCTTACCTGGTCTGGCCTACTGGTGACCCCAGACCCACAACAATGTGGCTGACTCTTAACTGCCCGGTCAGTGATGCCCTCACCTCGTGAAAGATTAAAGAAGGAAAATTCCACTGACTCCTATGTCACGACCCAATTTATACCATCATAAAGTCAGTTACCTGCTCACTACAATTGTTTTCCATACATTCTAGTTCTTGGGCAGTCAATTTCTATAAATTCTGAAGAAATGTTCTGCTGCAATCTTTGTGATCTACAGCTCTTCAACTTCAACTTTTCTTAACCCATATTTATCAGGAATCAGTTCTTAAATCCTAATGAAACAGGAAAGCCAGTTCAGCAATATTTAGGAGTAAATGGAGTTTTTTGAAAAAGTAACAAAGAGCATTGATGAGGGCAGAGCAGTAGAAAAAATCTATATGAAGGGATGGACGGTGGCTCAGTGGTTAGCACTGCTGCTTCACAGTGCCAGGGACCCGGGTTCGATTCCCGTCTCGGGCAACTAACTGCATGGGTTTCTTCTGGGTGCTCTGGTTTCCTCCCAAAGACTTGCAAGTTAGATGGATTGGCATGCTAAATTGCCCGTAGTGTTAGGTGCATTAGTCAGGGGTAAGTGTAGGGGAATGGGTCTTGGTGGGTTGCTCTCCCGAAGTTCGGTGTGGATTTGTTGGGCCAAAGGGCCTGTTTCCACACGATAGGGAATCTAATCTAATTAAGGCTTTCACCAAGGTTCCTCATGGGAAACTGGTCAGCAAGGTTAGATCTCATGGAATACAGGGAGAACCAGCCATTTGGATACAGAACTGGCTTGAAGGTTGAAGATTTTCTGCAATAGGAGGTCATAGAGTCAGAGATGTACAGCACAGAAAAAGATCTTTCGGTCCAACTCGTCCATGCCAACTAGATATCACAAACTAATCTGATCCCACTTGCCAACACCCATCCCATATGCCTCCAAACCCTTCCTATTCATATTCCCATCCAGGTGCCCTTTAAATGTTGCAATTGTCTTAGCCTCCACCACTTCCTCTGGCAGCTCATTCCATACACGCACCATACTCTGCGTGAAAAGGTTGCCCCTTGGGTCTCTTTTCTATCTTTCCCCTCTCACCCTAAACCTATGCCCTCTAGTTCTGGACACCCCCACCCCAGGGAAAAGACCTTGTCTATTTACCCCATCCATGCCCCTCATGATTTTATAAAACTCAGCCTCCGACACTCCAGGGAAAGCAGCTCCAGTCTATTCAGCCTTTTCCCATCCTCAAAATCCTCCAATCAGGCAACATCCATGTAAATCCTTTCTGAACTCTTTCAAGTTTCACAACCTCCTTCAGATAGGAAGGAGACCACAACAGATCAGTAGAGAAGTAAAAGTAAGCATTAAAAGAAGGGATATTTCACAATATAGAAGTAAAATACCTATGAAACAAAGTTCTAAGGCCACCCACCTTGTGTTAACTAAAGAAATTAAGGAAAGCATCAAAACAAAACCTAAGGAAAAGCACAAAATTCTACAAAGTCAATGGAATATAAAGATAGGCCAAACAGTCCAATTCTACTCCGATTTAGTTTATTCATATGACCAAAGAAGGCGACCATAATGGATTATCCAATCAGCTTTTTGGCTGAAAATGCTTGCAAATGCTTCAGATTTCTTTTGCACAGATATGCTGGTCTCCACCATCATTGAGAATGTGCATGCTTGGAGGTGCCTCCAGTTATACTGTTATTTGACCACCACCACAGTTTGGATGAGAAACAATTGCAGAATACAGCTCTAAACTGTTGTAGGTTTGCTTAGCACTCAACTGCATACTGCTTCCATTGTTTGCCTTACAAGTCATCCTGCTTTGCAACTGAATTAAGTTGAAACCTCAGGTTTTAGATATAAGACTATACAACAAATGAGCAGAAATTAGGCCATTCAGCTCAGAGTCTGCTCCACCATTCAATTATAATAAGTTTCTCAACCCCATTCTCCTACTTTCTCCCTCTAACCCTTGACACTCAAGGACCTATCTCGGTCTTAAATATACTCAATGACCTGACCTCCACAATCTTCTGTGGCAATAAATTCCACAGATTCACCACTCTCTGGCTGAAAACGTTTCTCATTATCTCCATTCTAAAAGTCTTTCTTTTACTCTAAGGCTGTGCCTCCAGCTCCTAGTCTCTCCAACCAACAGAAACAACCATTCAGTATGTTTCAATTAGAGCCCCCACTTATCCTTCAAAACTCCATCGAGTATAGACCCAGAGCCCTCAAACATTCCTCAGACATGAAGCTGTTCATTCATGAACTTTCTCTGAACATGCTCCAGGGCCAGTACATCCTTGCTCAGATATGGAGCCCAAAACGGTGAACGATACCCCAGTAGTGGTCTGACCAGAGCCTTGTAGAGCCTCAGGAGTACATCCCTGCTTTTATATTCAAGTCCTCTCAAAATAAATGGCATCACTGCATCTGCCTTCCTAACTACTGACTCAACCTGTAAGTTTACCTTGAAAGAATCCTGGACCAGAACTCCCAAGTCTCTTTGCACTTCAGAACAGTCCATGCTTCTATTCTTCCTAACAAAGTGCATGACGTCACATTCTCCCACACTGTACTGCAGCTGCCACTTCTTTGCCCATTTTCCTAACCTGTCCAAATCCTTCTGCAGCCTCCCCAATGCTACTTGTCCCTCTACCCATCTTTGTACTGTCTGCAAACTTAGCCAGAATGCCCTCAGTTCCTTCATCGAGATTGTTAATGTATAAAGTGAAACGTTGCAGCCCCAACATCAAGCCTGGCAGAACACCATCCAGAGAAGGCCCCTTTTATCCCCACTGATTTCTGCCAGATAGCCAAGCTTCTATCCATGCTAATACCTTACCTCCAACACCAAAGGCCCTTACCTTACTCAGTAGCCTCCTGTGCAGCACCCTGCCAAAGGCCTCCTTGAAGTCAAGGTGGCTAACATCCATTGCCTCGCCTAGGGTCTAACCTACTCGTTATTACCTCAAAAGAAGAAATATAGCATATTTGTCAGATATGACCTCACCTTGATAAAACCATGCTGACTTTGTCCTATTTTACCATACACTTCCAAGTATTCAGAAATCTCATCCTTCCGGGATCTTACCCACAACAGAGGTTAGGCTTAATTGATTGGTGATTTTCCATCTTTTGCCTTACTCCCTTTTTAAACAGGGTGTCATGTTAGAGATTTTCCCTCCCTGATTCTAGCGATGCCTGAAAGATCACCACTAACTCCACCACCAGCTCTTCAGCTAACTCCCTTAGAACTCTGGGGTTTCGTCCATCTGGTCCAAGTGACTTATCCACCTTCAGGCCATACAGTTTTTCCAGCACCTTCTCCTTGATGTCAGCCACCAGACTCAGCTCTGCCTCCTCACTCTTGAACTTTTGGGATATTACTCGTGTCTTCCTCCGTGAAGACTGACACAAAGTATTATTTAGTTCCTCAGCCATTTCCTTGTTCCCCGCTACTACCTCTCCAGCTTCATTTTCCATTTTTGCCCTTTATGTATGTAAAGAAATTCTACAGTGCTCCCCTTTATTACTGGTTAGCTTACCCTTGTATTTAACCTTCTCCCTCCTTGTTTGTTGCCCTCTGTTAGTCTTTGTAAGCTTCCCAATCCTCTCGTTTCTCCACTGTCCTTCGTCACATTATAGGCTTTGTCTTTTGCTCTTATGCTATCCCTGACCTCCCTAGTCAGTCATAGTTGCCTCGTCCTCCCTGTACCATGCTTCCTTTTCTTCAGCATAATCTCTGCTGTGTCTCTTGAATTGCTCCTAGAAATTCCTGCCATTGCTGTTCCATTGTCTTTCTGGCTAGGCTCCTCTCCCAGTCAATTCTGCACAGCTCCTCCCTCATGCCTCTGTAGTTGCCTTTATTCAGTTGTAATACCTCTGATTCTGTTCTCCATCTCAAATTCAATCATATTATGATCACTCCCTCCTAAGGGAACTTAAGGTGAAGGAACCCTTACCAAAGACTACCTTGTTGCAGAACACGGAATCCAGTATTGCCTGTTCCCTAGTGAGTTCCACCACAATCTGCTCCAAAACAAAAAAAAAAGCCATTTCATGGATATTCCACAAATTTCTTTTCTTGCAATCTACCTCCAATCTGATTTTCCCAATTTATCTGCATACTGAAATCTCATGATCACTGTAACTTTGCCTTTCTTACACATCTTGTCCTTTCCTGGTGCATCTTGTGCCCCAGCTCCTGATTACTGTTTAGAAACCAGAGATAAATCCAACTATGTTTTTTAAATCTTTGCCGTTCCTCAATTCTACACCATCTGACCCTAATTAATTTCTTACTATTGAATTAATTTCACTTCTTACTAATAAGGCAACCCCACCCCTCTGCCCACCTTTGATAGGATGTATATCCTTGAATATTTCGCTCCCAATCCTGATCCCCTTGCAGCCACATCTGATGCCCACCACGTCATACCTGCCAATTTCAATCTGCACCACAAGTTCATTTACATTATTCTTTATACTGTGTGTATTTGGATGGAACACCTTCAGACCGGTTTTAGCCATCCCCCTTCTCATTGTCATTCATTGTCCAGAGTACTTGAAGTTTGACTGCTAGCTCTTTCCATACACTATCGTATCGGCATCTGTGCTGGAAATTTTAATAACCACTATGTTCTGCACTCTTACCTCCGCCTCTTATTCAGCTTTTTGCATTTGCCCTCTAATTGAACACCCCCCCTCCCCCCCAACAATTTAGTTTAAAGACCCTGTCTACAGCCCTAATTATGCAATTCACAAAGACTCTGGTCCCAACAAGGTTCAGATGAAGACCATTCCATCAGAACAGCTGTTCTTCCCCAGTACTGGTGCCAATGTCCCATGAATTCAAACTCATTTCTCCCACAATCTTTAAACCACGCATTTACCTGCTTAGCCTTACTGACGGTGTGTCAATTAGCTCGTGGCTCAGGTAGTAATCCAGAGATTACCACCTTTTTGGTTCTGCTTTTTAAAATTTATCCCCCGGCGGTTCATACTCCTTTCGCAAATAAAACTAGGGCAGAGGTTTTATGTCATTGGTATTTACATAGTCCATGGCCACTAGATCTTTATCCTCCCACTCTAAGCTTCTCTACAGCCCAGATGAGATATCCTGAACTGGAGAACCAAGCAGGCAACACAGCCTTTGAGAATCGCAATCCTGGTCACAGAGAAAGGTGTCAATGCCTCTAACTACACTATCCCCAATTACAACATTTCCTCTTCTCTCCTCCCACTTGAACGGCTCCCTGCATCACTGTGCTGCAGTCAGTCAGCTCCTCCTTCCTGCAGTCCCCATTCCTGCCCACACAGGGAGCAAAACTCTTGAACCTGTTGGACAAGGACAGAGGTTGAGGCTCCTGCAACTCTACTTCCTGGATCCCTCTACCAGTTTCACTCATAGCCACACCCTCCTGTCCCTGACCAGTGGCCGAATTTGAGTTAGTCTAAAAGGGGTGTGACTGTCTCCTGAAGCATAGCATCCAGGTAAAAATCACCCCCTCCCTGAGGCGTCACAATGTTTGAAGCTCAGACTCCAGCTTATCAACTCGAGCCAAAGTTCTTCTTCCAGCAAACATTTAGTACAGACATGGTTACTGGGAATCACAATGGGGTCCACCAGCTCCCACATCATGCAGCAATAATACACCATTTGACCATCCATTTTTATTTTAATTAGTTTTGCATTTGCTTTTTAAAATCAATTGTTTTTATATCTCTGCTTATACAAGTCATAACCAATAAATGATCAAGATTAAATTTAATACAGATTCGAATATTTAGCAGTCCTCTTAATATGAACCAGCAAGCCTCTCAGTGTATCAAACTAGTCAAAGTATTGAAACAAAACTGACCAAATATGGACTTACACACTGGAAACGACTATGGTCAATCCACCTGTTACAGTAGTGTTCATCAAAATGACACTATTAATAGCAGCGACCATCATAGATTGTCTAATGCTATCCCTGGCAAGCTCTCCTGCACTCTTCATTGAAGCAGGATTGATCTACTGGCCTGAGAATGAGATCGTAGGATATCTAGCCACAAAGTTACAAATGGAGTGGAGTACAATGCTGCTACGGCTAATGGCCTAAAGGGTGTCACAGTTGCCTAGTTGTGATTAGCTAGATCTATTGTAATCCATCCCATTTAACAAGGTGGTAATACTAAATAACATGGGAGAGTTTTCACTGTGAACAGGGGCCTCCTTTCCAGAAGGACTGTTGATGATCACTCCCACTAATACGGTCAGAGGGACACATCTGTAACAGAGAGAGATTACATGCATTGGAAATGAACATGGCCAATGTCAGGTGGTCAGTCTGGTTTCATCACTTTAACAAGTTTGACACAATGAGTGGCTTGCTGGTTCATTTTAGAAGGCATTTAAGAGTCAACCATATTACTAAGGGTCTGACGTCTCACGAGTCAGAACAGGCACATGGATGGATGGATGGATTTCTACAACAAATTATTCAGAGCCAACATAAGTTTGCTTTTAAAATCCAGACTTAACTGATTTTTAATTTCACTAGGTGCCATAATGATATTTGAAGCCATGTCTCTAAAGAATCAGCCAGCACCTCTCGAAGACTAACCCAGTGATATTACAATTACAGAAAGGTCTTCCTTTGAAGGACCAAAACATTTAGTACATATAGGCTGAGAAACAGAAACAGCAGTTATTGGAAGTCCCAGTTTCAGGAGTTTGGGCAAAGGTAGGACTTCAAACACTAGCATTTTATGCGTTATTAACAGCACCACACGATAGTGAGAACAGAATAGGAAAACAAGAATGATCAGTAGCATGAGGCACAGCACACAAAAAAAAAGGAGAAAGTGAGGACTGCAGATGCTGGAGATCAGAGCTGAAAAAATGTGTTGCTGGAAAAGGGCAGGTCAGGCAGCATCCAAGGAGCAGGAGGAGAATCGAGGTTTCGGGCATAAGCCCTTCAGGAATTCCTGAAGAAGGGCTTATGCCCGAAACGTCGATTCTCCTGCTCCTTGGATGCTGCCTGACCTGCTGCGCTTTTCCAGCAACACATTTTTCAGCACAGCACACAAAAAGGTCAGTTTCAGATTCTTGGGACATTAACTACAAATAAAATCAGCACTGGAAAAGCTCAGCAGGTCAAGCTGCTCTGTGGCAAGAAGTATTGTTGTGTTATCAATTTTAGACTTGGCTCAAATAAATGCAATTATAGCAAGATTTGAAGACATATAGACAATATTAGAAGTCTTAACTGAATTCAAAATGGGAATAAGTTTTTGATCAGTACTCCTGACAAGTACTGCCAGGAAAGATTGGATAATTCTTTTAAAGACAAACGTTCAACTATAATGTTTCATCATGGCATTCTGGGCCCTGGTTCAAATATATCTTTTTTCATCAGTTCAAGGCAACCAGCTTCCAATTAAATCAACTATTTAAAATGAAGCTAGCTGCTCATTCCCAGTATACAGAAGTAGTAATATTATCACTCAAAGCACTGCATTTAGAAAAGTTCAACTAAAAGAACAAGATGTTTGCTTGGCATATCCGACCTAAATACTCAAGACTTGCTCCCCTTGCAAGATAATTTTTTTAAAAAAAGAAGAAAACTGCAAGATCCCAGTTTCCCCAAGACTACTATATTTTAGTGATTTTTTTTCCTAAAAGAAAGAACTGAATTAAGTAATGACAAGGGGGTCAATTACCCAAATCTGATTTCCCATAGATGTCATTAAAATGTTGTAGTGCACGATTGTAGTCACATTTAGATCCCTTCTTCCTTTCCCTCAAAGACACTGTTGAACAAATGGATATTGATGATCATCTGATTATTTTAATGGTAATTTCATCCTGTGCTGAAGCATAAATGACTAGATGTATTAACTCAAATTTGAAAGTTCCCATGGTGGGATTTGAACTCACCTTTGGAATGCCTGCCTACCATTGTAACTGTTGAATTTATCGGTTGGCCAATACTAAATTAGTACTTGCTTCTTTAAAAAAAAAACTTTAGTACTATTTTGGATAAATTAAGTGAAGGAACAATTTGTGCAGTATTACACCATATATCTATGAAACATTAAGAACTGCAAAAAGGTGGCACCAACAAACACCTTCAGAAAAACCAAAATCAAGAGGCATCCTATGTATTTATGAAACAGCACATTATGAAAGTTGCATAAGTAATCTGGCCAGTTGTTATTTTTATTTTTCTCAAAAAAAATTATCCCTCAACTGTTGGTTTGTCTGTCTAAATATTGTGAGAATGGGTGTGAAACTAAGGTCATCAGGTTTAAAAGCATTGAGTTAGATTACTTAATTGTTCAACTTTGCTCCACTTAATTTATTAACAATACAATGACTTAAGTCTTTTGTTGAAGACAGAAAGCTGGTGTCTAATATTGATTATTCAAAGTCATTAGGAACCATACAAGTTAACTTTTAGGGTCCTTGAGGCTTTTAATTTTACTGTGTTGGGAATACAGAGGCAAGGAGGCCGATTTAATTCAGCATCTATCTATATCATAATATCATGAAGGTCTGAGACATTAGCTGTATAAATACAAGAGAAATGGATGATAGATCAAGATATGAAGTTAAATGCAAATAACCAGCACCCATACAAATTTGCTAACTTGAAGAAATAAAACAAAGTTAGTAGATAATCTTGAAGAAAATATGAAGTTCTCTCTTAAATCAAGCAATTGGAAGCTTTTTGGACTTGGATGAAGAATTGCAACTGCATGAGACACACAATTCTAACACTACTCATGATTTCAGCAAGTTTGGTAACCAGGCAGAGACTGAAGGTAAAAATTGGCAGAAGAACGAGAAGAAAATTTTGCACTTGAATTCTTTAGCATGCAGAGCATTCGTTTATGAGCCATTAGTTAATTATAAAGCAGTGGAAAGAAGAAAAATTGCAGGCTCTTGGGACAGATCCAATCTTTACAGTGGTGCAAGACCTTAAACAGTGTGCAATCTTTAAGGCAGTTACCCCAGGGACAAAAGGTTGTATTATAACAAAACTTCTAAAACTAAAAGGTTTTCTTTCTTGATACAATTTTTTTTAGGCCACTGGAGTGGTGTGTGAAGGATGCAATTTTAATTTAAATTTGTCTTTATTTACTTAGTAAACTAGAATACTGGGGGGACAAGGATGAAGAGTAAAAGATCTTTAAAACACCATCTCCAATTTGGCCAATGCACTAGTGCTGGCCGAATAGTAGCACCATCTCAGAATTTAGACACTAGAGCACAACTAGGATTGCCCATGGGTAGATTTTCAAACAAAGTGTTTAATGAGGAAATACACACTTACTCAATAGCCACATACAACATAAGTGACACAACAGTATCTGAAGACCAAAGGAGCTGTAGAATCTTGCATTTATTCCTCAAATAGCAAAACAAAAACATCTTTAATTTAGCAGTTAGTTTTGGAACCTTGCCAAGTAAAAAATGGCTGAAATATTTAAGTAAAGCAATTACTGTACTTAAAATTATCTTCAAACTTTGAAGTTGCAGTGATGGTGAAAGATACTCGAAATGCAGTTTATTTATCCCCAAAGATAGAGTTTTTGGTGGCAGGTTTCAAAAAAAAGTGCCTCTAAATTATTCAATGCTTGGGTGACAATAAGGATAAACACTGTGCGGAGGCCAAGTGACTTTAAAAACTGGTATGGATGTGGTAAAAGTTGTGCACAAACGCAACAAATTTAAAACTAAAAGGCAGTATGGTCTATGTTTGCACAAACTTACCACTTTCTTGAAGTCATCTTCTGCTTCATCCAACTTCCCTTGTTTTAGCAGCAAGTTTCCCCTCTGTAACCGAGCCTGAAGTGTAACAAAAGATCGTTTCTAAGTCTACTTATTCAAAACATATGGCATTACCATCAGCACAATTCTGTGCAAGACCATCTTGCTGTTCAACAGAAGTAATAAACAGCATTAAATAGAACGTTACTTACAGATGTGAAGTCTGGTTTCAGCTCAATAACTTTACTCAGGTCTGGGAGAGCAGATTTTGATTTACCCATAGCTAAATAGACTGTGGCTCGCCTGTAATAAGCAACATAGCTATCTGGGTCTCCATCTGTAAATGAAAACAAAATCATGATTGCACCAAAAGTCTACTCCCCGCTCCCCTCCCCCGCCCTAAATACACTAACAAACCAAAGCTCTCAATAAAAAGACAAGCCACATGTGAAATGAAAGATTTCTGTGCTATAGCAGTAAACAATTTGCAATGTCTTCAAAACAGCAACTTGGGTCAGTAACAAAATATCTTAAATGCATATACACCTCTTGTATACTAACAGCAGAATGCACCACAGTGAGAAGCTGAGCAAATTGATGGAGAATGAGGAAGATAGTGAAGTTTTTGTATGGTGATAATATTTTTGAATGTCTATATGCTGACCAGGTAGCAAATTAAAGTATTTAAAAGAAAGCAGCAAAACTACTGAACTTCAGCAAGCAGAATATTGTTGAAAACTAAGACTGGATACAATGATGCATTTCACAAACAAACATCAGGATGAGGGCCAGTGATCATTTCATATTGTTGACCTGAACTTAGGTTCAACAAATATTGTTTACAGATGACAAAACTCAGTTTATAATAATCAAGGATCATAATAGACTTAAGAATATAGACAGGTAACAATGGAAAGTGCAAAGTAATAGTTTACAGGAAGCGTGAAAAGGAGCACAAATGAACAAAAATATACAATTTTCAAGTGCAGAAACAAAGACTTGGGAATTTATGCACACAAACCTAAGATGGCAAGGCAAGCAAGAGGACAGTAAAACAAAAACCAAAAATAGATTCTGTGCTTTAATTTTAAAAAAACTAAAGAAAGTCATTCCCATCCTTTATGAAATATAGTCAGGCAGCAGGTTTTGTGTTCAATTCTAGATTTGACATTTAAGAATGACAAGAGTTTAAAGATTTACTACAATGGAACCAGAGTAAAGAATTTCAAACGTACACAGACTACAGCAAATAGCGCTGCTCTCTTTAGAGTAATGGAGGTTCATAGACTGATTTAATGTTTACAATCATAACTGATTTGAAAACTAGAATTATGCAAACATACACAATGATAATCAATGCACTAAGTTGAAAAAATATCAACTAGAAACTTATTCATTGCATGGATGCTGCCTGACCCAATTTAAATTTAAAAAAAAGTGTACATCAGCAATATCCTGACCAAAAATGAAACCATTTGCAAGTGTTAAATGGCAGACAAGCTTTTTGTAAAAAAGCAAAATCCATCCGAGAACTTAAACCCAGGTGTCTACTTCATGTTGAGCATGGATGCTCACTAAACATCTGCCAACAAAACAGAGAATTAAATAAATAGAAATCACAGGAATAAGGGAACTGGAGTGAACTTGATTGTGACTGATCTATAGTTTAACTCCATCTACTGACCTTGGTGCTATAATTCTGGATATATCCTGCAAGCACTCGAGGTGCAATAGACGCCAGCTATTCACCCGAAATTACTTGCATACATCAGGAGATCTAATCTTGGACTGACCTTTGTGCCCAATGGGATCTCAGGATGTGGAAGGAAGCAGGGAGGAGATTGCGGAGGCCTTCAGAAATCTTGTATCCTCTTCAGCCACAAAGTCCTAAGACTGGAGAATAGCCAACTTTGTTCCCTTAAAAGGGCAGAGATAATCTAATAACATAAGCAAGTGAGTTTACAGTGGTAGGGAACTGTTGGAGAAGATTTACTCACTGTGAAAAATTGATTTATTTGGGATAGTCAGCATTGCTTTATGTTGGAGATGGGGAGTTCTTGTCAACTTGATTGCTCTTTTTGGAGGAGAGATGCCAATTATTAACTGGGGAGGGCAGTAGATGGTGTCTACGAGGACTTTAAAGCATTTGGCAAGACCACTCATGGCAGACTGGTCCAGAAGATTAAGTCACAAGGGATTCATGGAGTCAGGAAGGTGGATGTAAAATTGGCTTAATCATAGAAGGGAGGATAATTCTAGAGGAGTATTTCTCTGACTGGACTTCTGTGACTAGTGGTGCTGCAAGATATGTTCTCAATATATGTCACTTATATAAAAAAAGTTTTGAATGAAAAATGTAGTGGTCTGATAAGTTTGGGGATGACCATGAAAACTGGAGAAAGATTATCAGAAATTGTAGCAGGACCATGATAAGCTGGGGAAGTGGGCCAAAAAAAAAAAGGCAAATGGCCAATCAGGCAGACGTTTCATGGTGAATGGTAGAACCTTAAGGAGTGTAGTGGAACACAGGGACCTTGACGTTCAGGTTCACAGTTCCCTGAAAGTAGAGCAGTGAAGGAGGATTTTGGCAAACTGGCCTTAATCAGTCAGGGCACTGAGCATAGAAGTTGGGAAGTTATGTTGCAGTCATACAGGATTGGGGTTCAGTTTTGGTCACCTTGCTATAGGAAGGATGTTGAAGTTGAAAACTATGGGCACTGGAAGAGCACAGGAGGTCAAGCAGGATGTGAGGAACAGGCGAGTCAGCATTTCAGGGGTTAAGCCCTTCATCAGGGATGTGGATGGAAAAGCGGGCTGAGAGATAAATGGAGGGTGGTGCGGGAAGGTAGCTGGAAAGGGGTTAGGTGGATGCAGGTGGAGAGCTTAGAGTGGATAGGTGGGAAGGAAGATGGACAGGGAGGACAGGTCAAGAGGACCGTGCTGATTTGGAGGGTTGGATCTGGGATGGGTGGGGAGAAGAAAGTGGTTTGGAAACTAATTAAATTGATGTTGATGCAGTGTGGTTGAAAAAGTCCCAAAAGGCAGAAGTAGGGGGGTTCTCCCTCTAGTTGTTGGGTGGCTTGCATGTCCTTGGGGTAGTCGGCCATAGGGGTTGTTTGGTGTGTCCTAGAGATGTCCTGGGCCTCCTCCACTGTGCATCTCTGGGACACACATGAAATAACTCCCCCTCCCACTCCAAGGATGTGCAAGTCCTGAGCTCCTCCACCATCAACTCCAAGCCACCCGACAAATGGTGGAAGAATGCCTCATCTTGTGTCTCAGGACCCTTCAACCACATGGCATCAACATCGACTTCACTAGCTTACAAATCTCCCCTTGCCGCACCTCATCTCAGATCCAACCTTGCAACTTGACACGGTGTTCTTGACCTGTCCTACTTGTCCATCCTTCTTCACACCTATCCACTCCATATTCCCAACAGACCTATCATGATTACCCTCCACCTATCACCTTCCCAGCTACCTTCCCCAATGCTCTATATCTTATTCCCCCTTCCCCCTCCACATTCCGGATAAAGGGTTTATGCCCAAAATGTCGACTCTTCTGCTCCTCAGATGCTGCCTGGTCTGCTGTGCTTTTCCAGCACTTCACTTTTCAACTGTCTCTCCAGCATCTGCAGTCCTCACTTTCTCCTATGGAAAAGATGTTATTAAATAGGAAAGAGTGCAGAAGAAATTTACAAGGATATTGCCAGGATTTGAGGGTCTGAGCTATAGGGAGAAGTTGGACAAGCTAGGGTGGTGGAATAGAGGACTAGAGGGCACCAGTTTAAGGCAAGACGGGAAAGATTTTTAAAAAGATAACCGTAGGGGCAATTTTTTTTTAAAGAAAACCACAGAGCTTGATACACAATTGAAATGAGCTGCCGGTGGTAGTGGTTGAGGCAGATATTTTAATAACATTTTAAAAGGTATTTGAACAAATACAGACGGGAAAGGTTTAAAAGATAAAGGGCCAAGTGCAGGGAAATGGGACTAACGTGAATGAACATTTTGGTCGCATGGAGCAATTTGGCCCAAAGAGCCTGTCTCGGTGCTGCAAATTGCTGACTCTATGACACCTACCACCTTCTAAAAACTTGCCTCACACAAGTTTAAACTCTTCCCCTCTTGTCCGAAACTTATGCCCCTTAGTATTTGACATTTTCACCCTAGCACTAAGACTGACTACCCACGACACAATTTTATAGATCTGTTTGATTGTCCTTCAACACTCTAGCAAAAACATATCAAGTTTGTCCAACTTCTCCTTCGATCAGAACGGTGCACACTACTCCAAATGTGGCCGAAAATCTTGTACGGCAGCAACATGACTTGCCAACTTTTATACTCAGTTCTGAGCGAAGAAGGCATGCATGCAATCAGCCTTCTTTACCACATTAACCATTTGTGTTGTCACTTTTCAGGGAGCTAGAATCTTGATATAAGCATCTCAAGGAGTTCAGTGGAAGGAAAAAGTTGTTTGCTTTTTACTGAAAAAAAAACTCACTGGTGAGCATTTCTAGTTTAAAATGTTTGTCTAGGTCCAGTAATTCTTTTCACCCCCCCCCCCCCCTCCCTTTCTTACAAATAGCTTGTTTAGTACAAGATTAATATGAATGCTTATCAAGGAGAAATACAATAAACTATTCAGAGTGGGAATTCTACAAGTATAAATAACAGGGATACTGGAGTGATTTAATTCTCAACTGAAATATGACAGATGGCACATGTGGGAGATTGCTGGGCACAAAAGATGGTCCACAAGTACATCTATAGCAAATGTTTGCAGTTTCAGCAATTTCAGATTAGAGTTGAGGCACTAATCTGAGCTCAGATACTGTGATACATTGTCTCTTGGAGCAAAGAGGGAAAGTTACCTCGATAGTCACACCATTTAGATTAGGCTATTCAAACTTGATCTACGATAAGAACACATTGAGATTGCAAGTGAGGCAAATACGAGGACTCAAAGGGAGGCCACTGTCCCTGCAATTGCCCAACATTTATGAATTGTTGTAAGCAGAGTGAACGAGAGAACAGACGATAAGCAAACTGACCATGGAACAAGGAGCCAAAGTGCAGGAAGTAAATACACAGTAGTGATGGAAAGCAGCACAGTTAGGGAAATAACCCTCACCAGGCAAGCAACATCACCTTTTGAGTCAGGCTTAGCTACAGACAATAGTATGGTTAAGAATATCGTTGAAGGGTTGGAGGGGATCTTGAAAAGGATCCAATTACTATTGTGAATGTTGGTACTAATAATATAGGACTGGAAGGAAGGGAGATTCTAAGAATATTGAGGAGGTAAATTAAAAGCAGATCCTCCAAATCATCTCTGGATTACTACCAGACTCACTGGTAAACTGGCTCAAGGTAAATAAAGTAAGAGTTAAATGTATAACTTAAAATTTAAAGATGACATGGAAAGAATGAATTTGATTTCATGGAACACTGGCATGAGTATTGGGTACAAAGAAGCTGAACTAAAATGTGATAGCTATCACAAGAGAAAGTACTGGGGTAACTAATGGATCTATGGTTGATATGGAGATAGAAGATGAAAAATCCCAGAGGATTGGAGAGTTAACCCCCCTTATTCAAAGGGAGACTAAAAATATAACTTAGGCCAGTTAGCTTAACGTCGGTCACTGGGAAAACGCTACAGTTTATTATAAAGAGTAGAATCGCAAGGTACTTAGAAATACATAATAAGAATCAAGCAGAGTCAGCACGGTTTCATGAAGGGGAAATCGTACCTAACAAATTTACTAGAGTGGAGGTAGTAACAAGTAGCACAGATAAAAGGAGACCCAGTAGATGTAATATACTTGGATTTCCAAAAGCATGACAAGTCTATTTAATAAAGGTAAGAGCTTATAAGTGAAGATGATGGTTATGAGCAGTAAAATAGCATAGATAGAGGACTGGTTAACTAATAAAAGAGAGAGTTGAGATAAGTGGGAATTTTCAGATACTATAGGTTCGAAGAATCATAGCACCCCTACAGTGCAGAAGAAGCCATTCAGCCCGTGGAATCTGCATGGATTCTCCAAAGATGATCCCAATCATTTCCACCCCATACCGTATTCTCATAACCCTGCATTTATTCTGGTTAATCCACCTAGCCTACACACCCCTGGACACTGCAAACAATTTCAGCATGGCTGAATGTTTGAACTGTGGGAGGAACCTAGAGCATGAAGCAGAAACCCATGCAGACATAGGGACAACACGCAAAGTACACAGTCTTCCAAACTTGAGTGACTTTGAACCTGGGTCTCTGGTGCTGTAAAAGCAGCAGTGCTGACCACTGTGCATTACGCTTTGTGATGAAATGTGTCCTGTTATCAGTTCTAAATATCTAACCTGTATCATGAGATTCTAACTGCTGGTTCTAGACTTTGCAAACTGAGTAAGTATTCTCCCTTCACCAACATGACATTTTCCTCCTCCTAAGTTCCATGGAGCACAAGCCCAACCATCCCTACAACTATAATTGGTAAAGTGTCACAGTGATCAGTACTGGACTGCGTTTACTTACAATATATATTCATGACTTGGACAAAACCATAAGACATAGGAGCAGAAATTAGGCCAGTCATCCCAGAGTTTGATCCACCATTCAATCATATCTGATAAGTTTCTCATTCTCCCGCTTTCTCCCAGTAACCCTTGATACTCAAGAACCTTCATAGAAGGAAATATGCCTTTATTCAAATGTGACTACTGACCAACAATAATGTAGTGGATCTTTAAATATCCTCTTAAAAGCACAAACAAACTTTTCAGTAAAGGACAGTTAGGGATGAACAAATTAATGCTCATGGTCTTGTCACTGACACTCCATTCAGTAAATGAATAGAAAGAGGTAACATTTCCCAGTGTAATTTATTTTCACGTAGAGGAAAGAAAAGAAAATATTTCATTGTAAAAATTTCTACTTTAATAATTTGAGCTGTTCATCTGTGCATTTCAACCTTGGTTCTGGTAGTATTTGAATCAGAAAGTTGTGTATCCAAAGCTTCGAATCAGATTTGAGCACTGAATCTGCTTTAATGTTGTACTCTGCAGAAATGCTACATTTGCTTCATTTGTCAGAGATCTCATCCAGAAGATAGTACAGTAAATAATCTGACCTTTGGGGTGGATATAAAATATCACTTTGCACTATCCCAGAAAGAGCAGGTGAGTTCTCCATTAGTCTTAGACAATATTCATCTCCATAATTAAAACAGATGTTATGGCCCTTTACTTTGCAAGTGTGGTGGAATTTTGCTCTGATTTTGTCTGCAACCATCTATCCTCATCCCTCTGCTCTATTACTGGGAGCAGAAATTTGAAAGCATCTGATAGTTTCACTGTAGTCCCCTTACCTGTTTAACTCAGTCTCCATGCCACTCGAATGCTCCAGTAATGTATAATAGTTTCTAAAATGCTTTTTTCCCCCCCCTAAATTTTCTAAATCCTCGACTGTGTTCAGTTCAATCCTATGCCTGCACATTCTGAACTTTCATGGCCTATTTTGATGTGCCTAAAACTTTAAGACACATTTTTGTTGCACAATGTTGTAACTAAGTTCAATTACATATTGAGTGACATCAAAAAAATGCTGGTCTTCCTGCTTTCGATGCAGCATATCTTGAAAATTCTGAAGGGCAATATTTGGCATTGTATCTAACTAAAGGAAAATGCAAAACATTGAATAAAGCTATGAATGTGAAACTGAGCATATTTACATAATTAACACTGGAGGAAAAAAAAACACGTCTTGATGCATCATCAACAACAGACTAAACATCAACTAAACTTTTCCAGTCCATTCCTGTAGACAGATGTCAAAACTTCTACTGATTTGAAATGGCTGCCCTGGGTCAGTAGCAGTAGAACTCTCCAGCATACTGTTTCTTTCAGTTTCATGTAGAAATACATAAAATGAAATAAAGAAACTGAGAAAAGATAGCAATTCTTACCACACCTCACTGCATTTTAAAAAAAAAAAAATGAAGTGGAAGAAAATCTCAGGAAAGTTAAAGAGGGAGCAGTTAGAATGCAGACAGCCATTAGAAAATTACTTCTGCCAGTGGATCGTTCACATTGGGCAACAAGAAGAGAACTTTTCATCATAGAATATTTTTGTGAACTGCTGAACCTTTTTTAGGATTCAAAGGTGTTCATAGATATCAGGAACAGTGCTTGTGAATTATTGTATTGCGGTTATTCCCAAAGGGGGATTTACAAGGCTGGCAATGAATACAGTTTAGAGGAGCTTATTATGGGCACCTGCTGACTGTTGCACTGCACTTAATTTTGCTCTTGGGATGTGGATGCCATTGGCAAGGCCATACCATGATTGCCCTTGAGGAGATGGTGTGTTGCCTTAAATTGCTGCTGTATATGAGCAGGTCATCCCACAATAGTGTTGAGTACAGAATTTCAGGATGATGATGCAGGAACATGAAGAAATAGTTAAAGGACAAGAAATCAGGGTAGTAGGCAAGATGGAAGTGATGGGTTCTTCCATGCACTTGTTGCCCTACTTAGAGATAGAGGTTTGTTGACTCCATTCTTGTTGCCTGCCTCTTTTGGCTAACTTTTTGATAAAAAAGTAAAAGTTGTGAATCCCGCACATCTCTTTTAGGAGTACAAGTTTGAATTAATTCAGTTGTATAGGTTTTACAGGATAATAAGCACTGAAGTCAGCCATTTGCTGTTGCTGCTCCACTGGAGTCTCCTCTTATCTTTCCTTATCTTAGCCTAATATTGTAACCCCACATTCACTACTCCTTCATGTACTTTTCTACCCTCCCCTTAAATGCTGTTGACTGTTCTGCAATTGAACTAACAGCATTTAATAAGATGTAAATTGAACACTTAATGCTGGCCGAACAGCATTTGTTCAAACACCTATGTTGCATTTCCACAGAAACTCAATACAGAGGAGCCTTGATTATCCAAATGAGATGGACAGGCGCTATTTCATTCAGATAATTGATTAGCCAAATAATCAAATTTTATCTTAAACAAGGAAAGCCATGCTAATATAATGCTGTGTGCTACCGGAGAATTTTTTAAAAATCAATAATTTTAATGAGGACATTGGGGAAGCGCTTGCTGAATACTTTCCTTCAATATTTACACTGGAAAAGGGCAATGTTAGTGAGAATACAGAGATACAGGCTACTAGATTAGATGGCATTGCAGTTGAAAACGAAGAGGTTTTAGCAATTTTGGAAGATCAGAAAATAGACAAGACCCCTGGGCCGGATAGGATTTATTCTCGGATTTTCCTTGGGAGGAGATTGCAGAGCGTTTGGCTTTGATCTGTATGTCATCATTGTCAACAAGAGTAGTGCCAGAAGACTGGAGGATAACCAATGTTGTTCCCTGGTTTAAGAAGGGGAGTTGAGACAACCCTGGTAATTACAGGCCAGTGAGCCTTACATCTTGGAAAAGGTTTTACGAAACAGGATTTATAAACAACTGGAAATGAGTAATTTAATTAGAGATAGTCAACACGGTTTTGTGAAGGGTAGGTCATGCCTAACTAACCTTATTGACTTCTTCGAGAAGGTGACAAAACAGGTGGACGAAGGTAAAGCGGTTGATGTCGTGGAAATGGACTTCAGTAAGGTGTTTAATAAGGTTCCACAAGATAGGCTGCTGTACAAAATACAGAGTTTCGGGATTGAAGGTGATTTAGGGAATTGGATCAGAAATTAGCGAGCTGAAAGAAGACAGAGGGTCTTGGTTGATGGGAAATGTTCATCCTGGAGCTCAGTTACCAGTGGTGTGCCACAAGGATCTGTTTTTGGGGCCTCCGCTGTTTGTCATTTTTATAAATGATCTGGGTGTGGGCGTAGAACGATGGGTTAGTAAATTTACAGATGACACTAAGGTAGGCAGGATTGCGGATGGTGCCGAACGATGCTGTGGGTTACAAAAGGACATAGATAAAATGCAGTGCTGGGCAGAGAACTGGCAAATAAAGTTTAATGAGGAAAAGTATAAGGTAGTTCACTTCGGAAGAAATAACAGGAATGCAGAGTACAGGGCTAATGTTAAAATTCTTGGCAGTGTCTATGAACAGAGATCTCTGTTCCAGGTGCATAAATCCCTGAAAGTTAACAATCCTATCAACCCTGGGTGGCTAAAAGGCATATGGTATATGTTGGCATTTATTGGCAGGGGTAATTGAGTTTCTAAACCAGAGTTCATGCTTCAGCTGTACAAGACACTGGCAAGGCCGCAACTGGAGAATTGCTCACAGATCTTGTCACTGCATTATAGGAAGGATGTGGAAGCTTTGGAAAGGGTTCAGAGGAGATTTACTAGGATGTTGCCTGGTATGGAAAGGAGATCTCACAACAAAAGGTTGAGGGAACGGAGGCTGTTTTCGTTGGAGAGAAGAAGGTTGAGAGGTGACATAATCGAGATGTATGAGATAATCAGAGGGTTAGATAGGGTGGACAGTGAGAGCCTTTTTCCTCGGATGGTGAAGGCTAACACGAGGGACACAGCTTTAAGTTAAGGGGTGGTAGAATTAGGACAGATGTCAGGGGTAGTTTCTTCACTCAGAGTAATAGGGGCATGGAATGGTCTGTTCAATAGGAGTAGACTCGTTGACGTTAAGGGCATTTAAATGGGCAATGGACATACATACACCATTCTATTATTATCATCCATATGTAAGATGGGTATCAGACTAAGTTCACTGGTCGGAGCACCATCAAGGGCTGAAGGACCTGTACTATGCTGTATAATTCTATGTTCTAACCTGTCTCAGTTTTAAATATATGCAATGACCTGACCTCCACAATCTTCTGTGGCAATAAATTCCACAGATTCACCACTCTCTGGCCGGAAAAGGTTCTCATTATCTCCATTCTAAAAGTCTCTCTTTTACTCTAAGGCTGTGCCTCCAGCTCCTAGTCTCTCCAACCAACAGAAACAACCATTCAGTATGTTTCAATTAGAGCCCCCACTTATCCTTCAAAACTCCATCGAGTATAGACCCAGAGCCCTCAAACATTCCTCAGACATGAAGCTGTTCATTCATGAACTTTCTCTGAACATGCTCCAGGGCCAGTACATCCTTGCTCAGATATGGAGCCCAAAACGGTGAACGATACCCCAGTAGTGGTCTGACCAGAGCCTTGTAGAGCCTCAGGAGTACATCCCTGCTTTTATATTCAAGTCCT